>NC_090929.1:1127042128-1127206874 GCF_040938575.1 Ambystoma mexicanum | reverse complement strand
GTTGTTTGGTACGTGTTGATTGATGTATGAGGGATGTATGTGGATGAATGGTGGAATGATTTAATAGTATGAATTTTATCTAATTGATGTGTTTCTTAATTTTCCTGCTATGTAAAATTATTGCCAAGTGCAGATTAAATCGTGATTTAATTCACATAATAGAAAAATGTATCAGGTCTAATAAAATCCTTTGATACTTGATCTTCAAATTGTACCTTCTGGATTTTCTTTCTGAGACAAAACTATTTATAGCCAGGATGACACTCTGGCTCGACTTTTCAGCACAACAGTTACAAAACGTGGATGAAGGCCTGCCTGGCCTTCCACGTCAAAAATCGCTTGTTCAGACCTCCAAAATACTGTTTCAACACAAAGTTCAACAAAACTTGCAAAAGGTGCTCCCCTTCCCCAACCTTACTACACTTCGGCTCTCCCTCAGCTGGGCTCAGACCACTTTTGGTTGTCAAAGACTTACGAAAGTGCGTGGCTTTCTTTAAAGACCTCAGCAGGACCACTTCAACTCATAGTACAAATTCAACTTCCACTCCTCCCCTTTCTCTGGGAGGTAATTTGGCTTACTTTGCCTTTTCACTTCATTTGCTTATCATTATAAACAATGCAACTTTCACAGAGACTTTTGAGTAGGCCAGTCCCTTTCCGCCGGACCACTCCGTTTACTCGGTATCACTGATTCCACAGTGGTCTTTTTACTTCAAAGTTAATCCGCAGGTCTGCTTTTCTTCGTGCCTCATCCACACGCATGCAGCCTTCACTTGAGTTATATTGTTGCCACACATCAAACTTTAACCACGCACCGGTCTCAGGTCGCTTGCAAACTCGCCGGTCCTTGTGTGTCTGTCTTGATTTTTTATGATTCCAATTCACGAGTCAAGGTTAGTACCACAGGCATTGCCTCATCTCCCCAACCCTGCCGTTCACCCGGGGGCAGGGGCGTTGGGGGTCAGAGGGGCTCTGGCATCCTTGAAACACAATGCAGTCTTCATTTGCGGGATCTGGCCATCTCATGTCGCTTTTGCGACCTCCAGTAAGGAACGCTTGGGGTTTTTGACCACCTGCTCTTGTCCCCTTGCTCTGTTCCAGTAGGTTTGCCTTCGCCCCGAAGCCTTGTTCGTAATTGTGTTCCAATTTAGTCTGGTTGCTCTCAGTCACCCACTTCCTTGGCCCAGTGTTAAAAAGGGGGAGGGCGTGGAGAGGTTGGGGAAAAAAATAGGATAGGGTGGATGAACAAAAAAAGGGGGGGGGACATTGCCTCTCACCATCGGCTGCCTCACTCCCACTCCCCGAAGACCCCTCACCCAAGTGATTCTCCCGCCTGTTCCCCCCCAAGGTCTGGCACCAAAGGGCAGTGGTCGGCCCTGGCCACAAGAGAGAGATGAGAGAGAGAGATAGAGAGAAAGAGAGAAAGAGAGAGAAAGGAGAAAGGGAGAGAGAAAGAGAAAAGAGAGAAAGAGAGAAAAAGAGAGAAAGAGAGAAAGAGAGAAAGTGAGAAAGAGAGAAAGAAAAGAGAAAGATAGAAAGAGAGAAAGAGAGAAAGAGAGATAGAGAGAAAGAGAGAAAGAGAGAAAGAGAGAAAGAGAGAAAGAGGAGAAAGAGAGAAAGAGAGAAAGAGAGAAAGAGAGAAAGAGAGAAAGAGAGAAGGGAAGAGAGAAAAGAGAGAAAGAGAGAAAGAGAGAAAGAGAGAAGAGAGAGGAGAGAGAAGAGAGAGAAAGAGAGAAAGAGAGAAAGAGAGGAAAGGAGAGAAAAGAGAGAAAGAGAAAGAGAGAGAAAGAGAGGAAGAGAGAAAGAGAGAAAGAGAGAGAGAGAGAGAGAGAGAGAGAGAGAGAGAGAGAGAGAGAGAGAGAGAGAGAGAGAGAGAGAGAGAGAGAGAGAGAGAGAGAGAGAGAGAGAGAGAGAGAGAGAGAGAGAGAGAGAGGAGAGAGAGAGAGAGAGAGAGAGAGAGAGAGAGAGAGAGAGAGAGAGAGAGAGAGAGAGAGAAGAGAGAGAGAGAGAGAGAGAGAGAGAGAGAACCCAGGGACTAGTGGGTGAAGCACCCACTGGGTTCTCAAAGGGGACTAGATCTGGATGATGCGGAAAGGGATAACAGTCATACAAGCTGGGGCAGAATTATGTCAGATGAAGGAAGTGAAGAAAACAAGAGAGTGATGGCAGGTTGCATGCAGATTTTCAAAAGAATGAAGTGAAGAAAAAGGGGTAAAATGGTCAGATTTAGAGGACCCCAAAGAAAGAAAACACCATAAATGACACCATATACGGAGAAACCACAAGCACAATCGTGCAGTACAGGGGATGTATCCCGCATTATGTAAATAGATTAAGGACACTGCCAGGACGGAGACAAACGGGCGAGACTAGCCCCGCCTGGAAAACAAGAAGTGTAGGCAGGTAGGATAATGGACCAGGATTATTACAATTCCCATTATAGAGAAAGGGGGAGATGACCACAATCTATTCCATGGCCACAAATCGATAGACAATTTAAGAAGTAAATTACTGAGTTTAACTCCTGGTGCAGGTACACGGATTCATGAATTAGAGAGAATGACATCAGGAATGACGTTAGCCATAGGTGACATAAAGGCTTGCTAGCAGCCATTATAGGAAACGGCTGATGACATTTGAAAATGAGCAGGATATGCAGGTGTGACTGCACAAACACGACACACGATGGAGCGCCATTTAATAATTGCAGAACAGATGTATGGTGGGCGCTCAGAGTACAATATCCCAATACATTAGATTTGGGTGCGATTATGATTAGGAAAATGGGGCAGAATGAAGACCCTGTCTCCTATATTCAAGAGGGATGGTGCCTTGAGATGCGTGAACCGTGGGATAAAAAATTGCATTATTTCACTGCCATTTTGTGTCGGGACTACCCCTGCCAGTGCAAAGGCAGATGAAGAAACAGGTGGGAATAGAAGAAAACCCATGGACAGAAATACAATTGATGATCATGCAATCACTGCCGATTGATTCAGGCGACAAGAAGAAAGCCGATCGTAGGAAGCAGGAGGAAGTGAAGTTAGTCCAGAAAGAGATGTCAGAAATGCCGATAGAGGGAGCGGTATTGATGAGTAATGAAGGTGGGGTGATGCAGGAGAAGCAATCAATACATCAAAACAACGTAGCATATCCCACAGATCAGAGGGGGTACAATGTTTGGGCAAGGGGAAGAGGAACTGGGCCCTAGAGCAGGACAATGAGGTGGATTTTCAAAACCCTCGGGGAAGAGGAGGATTTAATGGCGGACAGCCATAAACAATGCTGGAATTGCAGAAGAATCGGACACATAGCCAGAACATGTAGAAGCAGAGGAGGTATGCAGCAAAATTGGCAAGCTCTAAGAGGGGGGATGGGCTATGTTCCGCAATATAATACTCCTGTTATTCCGTATTATGGCCAAGATCTCACGCAGGTTCAGACATATGCGCTGCAACCACAGCAAATGCAGCAAGCACCATTACGAATGCAATCACCACAAGGACAATCGCAGCAAGTACCCATGCAAACACAACATGGTACCACAATGAAATATTACTACAGGAGTTCAGCAAGCACCTGCACCCAAATTGGGGAATGAGAGTGTGGCAGGAGGAAAATCCTTTTCACAGGTACAGGGATAAATTTATATCCACAATAGGACAGCCCACAGAGCGACCTGATGTGTTCAGTACCATCTATGACATCAGAACCCCTTCCCACCCATGCCCCCAAGAGGAACCAAGGCTCAATGCGAAGATGGGAGGCAAGACATTTTCATTTCTTGTAGACATTGGAGTGACTCGTTCCTGTGTTGGTGAGGGAAATTATCCAATGTCAGGTATTGCCATGAATGTGCAGGGATTTTCTGGGGCGACGCATTTAGTTGCTTTTACAGACGAATTAACAATCTCTATAGGAGAACATGACATGTCAATGCCATCATTATATTCTAGGTAGAGGCCGGTTAACATATTAGGGCGTGACAATGACGAGACTTAATATGACAAAATAATAGTGTGTTCCACTCCAAGGATACATTATATGAATGTGAGTTATATTTAGCCTTTACAGGCCAGAAGGCATTAGATGCAGAAGTATTCTTGTATGGAGTGACTGTCTTATTATCGTGATTACTCAGGTACCTGTTACGTTTTTTTCAGACCAGTAATCCTATGGATTACTAAAGAGGACAGATTATTCCCTCTGAGTTAGAAGCAGCAGTGGTCAGAGAGGAAAGGGTGGTTCTTCATGAGACAGGTGAGGGAAGAGGATGGAGACCAGTGATAACCCTCAGTGAAGGTGTAGAGGTACAGTCAGACATCCTCACTCCAAGCTCTGCCCCTATGCTGCCTATATGTTGGGAACCAGAGATGACATGTGCAGTCCCAGTCAGTATACCAATACCGCAGAGGACCTTCGAGACAAGATATACTTTGAGGAAGCCCTACCTAAATGCAACGATACATAGTATTCTTTTGGATGAAGTACCAGAAGAAATGTGTATCTGAACAAAGAAAGGAGCCCGATGACATCACATGAAATGAGAGTTGTCGTATTTAAAGGTTGGATAAAGAGAAGAAACATAACAGTATTCTCTAAGAATTGAAGAACAGATGGTACAGATGAGCAACATTTCGGGCTCGAGAGGACGAAGCTCATGCTACAGAAATGCTGGAAAACATGTAAATCAATTTACACGTGTACAGTGCTGAAACGCAAGTAGGGAAAAGTTCATAAGGCTTTCTATGTAGTGAATTAGATTGTGGCGATGTGCCAATGAATATAACCTGGATGTTCCAACGCACTTTTGCAGGCCTGAAACTTCATGAACAAGAAAAAGACTTTCAAATGAGTGGCGCAGTTGTAAATTACTGATGGCAAGCCAAGTTTCAGAGAAGAACCAATGAAATAAGACCACAGTGAAACCGATGCCTGTCAAGAAGGCTACAACGAATGTGAGAAAGGAATACGCTTATGTTTGAAGCAGCATGAAAAAAACACTAAAAGGTCTCTACAGTTCATCATTTAAAGGATTAAATGCTGCTAAAGGCTCGAAAAGAGTGGTCTTCAAGTCACATGGCGGAGATCGAAATAGCTTGGGTCAGGCTGTGCCGAAACTAGAAGACAGAGTGAAGCTATACTCCCATTATTTCACAGACAAAGTCAACAGTTACAAGGTCAAGTTCAAAAGCCTAATTGTCTGACAGACTGAAGGAGTGTTGATATATAGTGGGTTAATTGGAGGGGAAGCATGATCACGCCGGGTTTCCATGCACCTGGGATGGTAGCCTGCGTGCTTCTAGCGATCATAGTGGGCCGTGTAATGAAGAGCCCTATAGTTTGAAAAACCAATTGATCCTTGTGTATTTAGTGACAATTACGACCAGTTATTGCGGGTGGGTTTTTATGCCCACCTGACTTAGGAACCCAATCATAACCAGTGGCTATATAGAACGTATACGTAGATTTTCACTGAGAGCCAACCACAGGCACTCATATGTTTTGAAGTTTGCCACGTAGTATGACATCAGCAGTGACACGTTTGTTACAGAAGAACTGTTTATGAAATGTTTCGAGATGAAGCTGTGCAGTGTCAGATGATGCCCTTTGTACTCCCTGTTTTAGACAATTGATATTAAAACAGAAGCACACTTTGCCAAACATCCCGATTCATTTTGATTGAGGTTCGTGTAATTTCTGAATCCCCAACCGCCTTAGAGTATTGCTACCTCTTCTAAAAGGGCTCTTGGGAGTAAGAGATCACTGGATACAGGCTGACAGACGAGGAGCTGTTTAAGGATGAGTATTCGGATGATGAATTACCATTTTTCATAAGTCTCACTTATTGGATTAAAGTAGAGAATAGAGAAATACCGCAGAGAATGTCATTGGTAAAATAGAAACCGTCATTTTTCCAGGAATATTTAGAGAAAGTGCCAAATATTTTATGGACCACAAGTCCACATGACGTGGGTCTATTAAAAGAGGTAAGAGGAGTTAAAATCAAACTGTAACCAGGAGTCCTTTTGCCATGTGCAAAGCAATACCCCACGTCCAGAGACCATCTCTGTTTTATTGAAACAAGATATATTAGTACCATCCGATTCTCCATGTCACACAGCTCTGCACCCAGTGAAAAAAATCAACGGGAGGGGTTGCAGAGGTTCACACAGGGCCGTTGCCCCTAAACAATATAGTTAAAACCGAGCTTCCTTTAGTTATAAATCCCACAACTATATTGTGTAACATCCCATCTAAGGCCAAGTATTTCACAGTCACACTTAGAAAACACGTTCTTTTCAATTACCCTCCATGAAGACTCACAGGATTTGACTTCGTTTTCGCATAGAAATATTCACCTGAAACATACTTGTTTGCCCCAGGGGTACTGTGAGTCCCCTTAAATCTTTAGCACAGTTCTTCAGATGGACCTGGGTAATGTTCAGCTCAAAAGTGCAATAGTCCAATATGTGAATGATATTTGGTGTTTTAAGGAAGGCATGGTATGAAACAGTTAAGACAGACAAGTGATCACATTTCAAGGGCATTTATTGAACTTCAATTGGTTTGTTGATTGCCTATCTAAACCTAAATCTAAGGATGGGAGCAAGCTACAACCATCACGCAGTCCTTGTGGAGTCTATCAAAATAAAAGGGCCTATACTAATAAACCTATTGCCAAACCTTACTTCTAAATACAAAATGGTGTGGGACAATAGTGTATGGAAAAAGAAAGGTGTTCAAGAAATGTCAAGATAGTTTAGCAGTTCTCTTCCCTTACCAACGTTTTCAGCACGGGGCAAGGCGGCACGTTCGAGCTTCACACTCTGGCTTCTCGGCCACGAGGATACCGTTCAAAGCATAGGTATAAGGGCCTTTTGCCAACGCCTCCTTTCCAATAACAGTCTCTTACTGCATAGGGCATGTCTTAACAAACAAGTACCAAAGTTCCTTTCTTATCAGGATTTTCACATGCACAAGTTCTCACTTCCAGTATTCATTATGGGTCTCCCTCCTTCAGGCTTAAACACTTTACCACAATGTTCACAACTGGTCTCCCTCTTTCGGGCCGATCTACCTCTTTCGGGGTTGGATCCCTTTAGCACAATATTCAACTTTGGTCTCCCTCGTTCGTGCTCAGAACATGTAATGTCACCTTCTAGGTTTTCCTCTTGATATCAAAACTCATTCAAATGTGAAATGGGTTTTGCTCAAGCCGCCGCAGGACCACTTCGATTCACTTCACACAATGTTTTTAATTTTGTTTCTGCCACTTCTTGGCTGGATACCTTTACAGAGATCTTCCATTACGCACCCACGCGGCACCGTACCACTGTCTCTGGCATTGCATCTTTCTCCCGTAAATGTTCAAACATCCATCAGCAATTAAGCTTTCCCTGCGTCTCATCACACGCATTTCAATCTTCATTCTTGCACTCTTTATACAATGTTGCCACTTGCAGGCTTGACTTAAAACACAGATCGGTGTTGTATCGGTCTCCCCAACTCACTGGCTGTGTTGATCTCTCAAGCGCTGCTTTCATCTTAGAGCCAAGGACGGTACCACGTCAGCTGCTGATCCTCCCCGACTCGGTCAGCCATGCAGGAGGGCCCCGGGTATCTGACACACAATACAGGATTCTTCAGTTTGGTTTCCGGGCCTTCTGCTTTCTAATTTAAAGGCCTCTGGAAAGTAACAGTTTCACGCCGAAAAGGTCAAGGTCATCTCCCTCCTTGTGTACCCTTCTTGGTTTGCGGTCTTTCATCCCTCGTTCAGCTGCAGTCAGAAAAGTACTGTTCCTTCGTGTGCTTTGCCTCAGAGTGTGATTTTGTGCTCTGCCTTTTATCTGTGTGGGGAGGTTTAATGGAAGGCAGGTGTGAGTGATTAGTAGTAATTGCCTGACCATAGCAATGGGACAGGTCAGGTACAATGCTCGGGTGTGAGCGTTTTCTCCCAGAGCAGGCTGACCGTGTGAAAGGAAGGAAAAGAGTGGGTGGGAGGGAGATCAAGTTATTAAATATCCTACTGTGTAGGATGGGGTAAAGATGTTACAGGGAGGGGGATACCGCGTCTCGCCATCAGGTGTCCAACTTTCCGAAGACTACTCAACCAGTTGATCCTCCCGCACTGATCAAACCACAGGAACTGAATCCAAAAGCGATGGGTGTGTCCTGGCCACCTGGATGACAGATCCCCGGGGACTAGCGGGTGAGACACCTTCTGGTTTCTCGCAGTGTGTAGTGAGACAGAAGAAAGATGCAGAGAAGATCAAGTTAAGTTCATGACTATACTCTCAGAGAAAGGATATAAAGGGGACAAAGACAAGCTACAATACTGTCAGGAAGAAGTTGTGTATAAAGGACAGTTGATTTTTCATGATGGGGGGTAAAGTGACACCTGAGAGAGCAGAAGCAATTATGAAGACATCATAACTTAAAACAGTGAGTGAAATGCAACCATTTTTAGGCTTATGTGACAATTGTAGGACCTGAGTTTGCAATTACAGTACCTATATTCAGCCACTTTTAAAAGGGCTTAAAGAAGCACAGGTGGGCAAGAGCAAAATATTATGGACAGATGAAATGACTGAAGGATTTGAAGAATTAAAAAAGCCAATCAGTACAGCCACTGTGTTGGGAATTACAGATTATCCCGAAGAGTTTTACTTATTTTCTCATTCAAATGGAGAAGTCATGACAGTAGTCCTTGCAGAAAAAAAAAAAACATTACGACATGGACACAAACCATTGGCCTATCAGTGGGATTTTAGTTCCAGTTGTGAAGGGGCATTATCCTTGTGAGCAGCGTTTAGCTGCTGCTGCATTCATGATTTCAAAAGCTTTTAGTATAACAATCGGGTGTTCAGAGGCACTATTTGTAGAGCATGCACTATTTGCGATTTTACAGACACCTAAAAGTACACAAAGAGCATCAGGATACGAGGTAATTATAGATTGAATCCTGTGATTAAAATTGTCAGATGTAAGACAGTGAACCCAGGAATGTTCAAAGCAGACCCAGTAAGGGAGGATGATGTCCACGATTGCAAATGTATATTAAATATTACGATATTCCCCAAGCTAGAGAAAATGCTGTGGGGGGAGGAGGGGTTGGAGGGAATTCTCTTTATTGATGGTTCTTCAGAAATTGACCAAACAACTGGCGAAAGGCAAACTGGATCAGCAGAAGTAATACTGAACTGAGAGTGCGATTTTGAGGTAGTGACAAGTGCAAGATTGCCTTCACATTACTCAGCACAGGCTGCAGAATAAGTGGCGCTTATAACAGCACTTCAGAGATTTGAAGATGAGGAAGTGACAGTCGACTCTGCTTATGTGATGTCAAACTGTACACGCAGGGTTGTCACGCTGGAAAAGGAGGGGCTTCCTCCGCACAGACGGCACTCCAGTGCAACATGCGGCCCTATTGGATAAACTTATTGAAGCACTAGCACTCCCATTGGCTCTAGCAGTCAGAAAACGCACAGCACATACTGAAAGAGAAGACAGAATTTCCAGTGACATCGAAGTCACAGACTTAGAAGCCAACAAGGCAGACTATTTCCCAACCTTTTTTAAATTTGAAATAGGTGTTAAACAGATGATAGGATGATGCATGTTGGTAAAGGAGGGCTTTAACATGCTGTCTATTGTCCAGTTAATTGAGATACAAGGTAGAGCACCACAAGAAGAAAAGGATTTATGGAAAAAGCGGTGTTCGTTATCCCCCACTGAGGCAATTTGGAGACAGAATAGTACTGGAAAGCCAGTTAATGCCTCTAGCATTGAGGGTAGCACTGGAGCAGCTCCGCTACCCTGTGCATGCGACTCAAGAGAGTCTAGCTGCTACAATTGTGGTTCCCAACAAATCTGTTAGAAAATTTGGCACAGTTAATTGTAAATTGCATCGTGTGCCAGTGCTTTACTACAGGGTACACTTTGCGAACAATGAGAGGAGCAATTCCTAGACACAATGGCCCATTTCCGCACCTACACATAGATTATGTGGATATGCTGCCGATATGCAATACCTACTGATATATGCTGGTCGTGGTAGGTCCTTCTAGATGGATTGAGGCAGGTCCATGCACACCCACAGATGTCACGTGAGCTGCCAAGTTCCTTGTGTGTGAGGTGTATCCAAGATGGGGTGTATGCGAGGTTTTGCAGTCCGACAATGGACCGCATTTTTTTAAATGAACAGTTCGAGCAAATAGTTCCATTAGGCATACATTTTCCTCAGCTTATCACCCACAGGCGAATTGCGTCTGAACCATTAAATGGATTATTGAAGGAAAGGATTGCAAAAATAAAGAGGACTAAAGAAGGGATGGCTAAATTGCCTACTCCTTGCCTTATATGCCCCAAGAGACCAGCCTGGCTCAGATTACCATCTATTTCCGCATGAGTTGGTGACTGCACGCCACATGTGAACCCCACTTGCTCCTACAACTAGGTGAAAAACTGATGCCCATAGTGCAGCGAAGACACTAGGTGACCAGAAGCAGGATTACCTAACAACATTGACTGCAAGTGTTTCTTTCATGTCTCAACAGGTCAGGAACCGAAGTGAAGGGTCAAAGAGACGAGACAAAGATGACCAATCCTTTGAAGCAGAAGATTAGTTAAAAACAACCAGCCTATACCCAGGGGACCAGGTTCTGATAGGAACGTAGGAACGTTTGTATGCACTTGGAGTACATCCCATTTTGAAGACCATATGAGGTGGAAGAAGTAACCCTAAATCTGCCAAGTTAAAAGGAAGAAGAGCTTGGCTGCATTTGCATGACATCAAACCATACAATAGAGAAACCCGACCCCTCCTGCAACTTAACGATGGTGAAGCCAGAGAAGAAGTTCTGCGCATGCAAAACGTTCAATGGCCAAGAGCAAAGACAGGGAAAATGAAGAGCACAGGAGCAAGTTAAAATAACCAATATCTTTCAACATTGAATAAGGAATAAACAGACTTGCAGTTATACTGGAACTTTTTAGACAGGCTGAAGGAACAATGTTTTGACATATCGGAGCTGAAAGAAGACAAGCACATTTCATCTCATGTTACCCATTATAACATGTTTCAAGAATGGAGGCTCGTTTCTGGTTGGAAAGAATAAAGGATGTAGACAGATAACTGATTAGAGGAACTGCAGTACTGATGGACCGATATTGGGCTTGTGGATACAGAACTTACATGCAGTTCCTAAACATTGTGGAGTATGTTCCTATGTATTATTAGATGTTCTAGAAATAGTGATTCCTCAAAGTGATCTCAAAATCTATGAATTTCCAAAAATGAATGAACATCAGAGAAGGAAGAGGTTGCTTATTCTTTTCCGGCTGAAAAGGGAGAACTACTTTTCGTCAAAATCAATGAATGCCGATGAAGACATTCCAGATTAACACAAACTGTTTAGTAAGACAGCAATGATAATGACATTAGATTCATGCCAGGACTCCAGATTGCAGTGAACACCAAGTGAACACGGATTACCGGATAGGATCTGTTACAAATAAAATGCAACATTAAAAGGATTCATTGCAATCAGAGAAGAATTAAGAGCAATCAGGCTGATGACTCGCCAGAACAGGTATGTCCTTGACTTAATTATAGTAATGGAAGGAGGCGTGTGCGCCAAAGTCGGGCCTTCTTGCCGTACATTCTCACCATCCCATGATGGAAAAAATGAAACCCTGACAGAAGCAATAACTTTGCGGACGACAGCCAAGAAAGCTATTGGGATGAAGATAATTATTGATATAGACACTGGAACTGGTGAGCATATGCAGAATGAGGAAAGTACCTGAGAGAATATAAAGAAAAGTACCCTTGAACCTCCAGGAACAAAGTTCTACTATCCCAAGGATCATAAAAATATGGGGGACGTTGGATATTCTGTCCATCAGGGGAATGCCAACACATAACCTGGAGAGTGGATGAACATATAAAGAAAGCAGGTCACCTGAGGGGGGACAAAGATCTGGATCCCAAAGAAACAACAGTATGAGGAGAAGATAAAGGAGATTGATTCCGGACTCGCCCACATTCTCTTCTTCAGAGGGGGGGAATGTAGAGGATCAGGTGGACACATTTTCCCTAACTCCCACCCCCTCACCGCTGTCATACTGGAATAGAAGTAGTAGAAGGGCTATATGTGGGACACAATATGTTCTGTCTATACCACATCAAGTGTACAAAAGACTATATGCACTCAGACAACATTATCTAATGTATCCTTGCACAGAGTGGAAGGATCTTGTGTGGAAGGATGTCAGCACGCATCACTGGACATCATGTAGTGCTGAGTGAAATCTGACAATGGCAGAGTGATGTCATGAAGAAGATGTATAGAGGGCATACTGAAATGATATGAAAACACTTAGAGTGATCATGTAACTGAAGTGACAAGAGAAACATGTACGGAATGATAAAGTAATCATGTATGCCAAAGAAGATGAGTAACTTGCTAACCAATAAGTGTAAATATGCAGTAACAAGGTAGATGAGATATATAGACGCTTGCTATAGAGGAAAATATAACGTGGCAAGGACAGCAATGATAGGAACATGGACGTCGGCTTGTGTAAAGAGTAAATCCAGCTACCTCGGAAACAGACCAGGGGTGTAGAGTTAGGAGACAGAGAATTAGATTTGTGTGCTAAATGAAGAGGATTGTAGGTTGGCTTGGGATCAAGGATGCTATTTCAAGGAACAGCTGCAAAGCACAAAGGGAGGCAGAGGGATATGTCATGGACGGGAGACACATTTCTCTTAGATTAAAAAAGAAAACCTTTGCAAGAGCCAAGTATTGGACAACTAACAATGGATGGAGTCGGCAAGTCTCCAGAGGTCAAGGGGGAGCAATGACACCCAGCATAATTGAACCAAATAGCAGTTATTAGGAGGTCAAGATTGACAGATTTGCAGTCTCCTCACACCTGATTCAGAAGACAAAAACAAGGGCTATTCATTAAAGGCATGGTCTAGTAAACATTTTTATTGTCCCTACGGGTCGGCCATGTTTTTTTAAGCCTAAGTGGCTCGATTTTAGAAAACTTTCCTATGGACCTTACCCGAGTTTTCGTCCATTAAACGCACGCGAAAACAAGCACCAGGGAGCCGCCATTTTCTGATAATCCTATCTTTTCCCCAATCGCCCTGGCTGACCTGCTTTTGCGGCACTAAATCAATTCCCCCGCCTCTGAGCCGGACATTATCAAAACATTGATATTCCCCGCCTCTCCCCGTGACGTTACTGTGCTGCGTAGGCAAACGCGCCCAGTCGTCTTCTGAGCGACTCCACACAGAACCCGGAAACCAACACAGATCAACTCACAACACAGCGCTCCACAATTCGGAATATGAAACTGTACTTTAAAATGAAACAGCAACACGCTACATTTGGTAAAGTACATTTATTTGACATTAAATGTTTAGAGAATATTCAGCAATTGACATATGAACTCCGGAAGCCATTTATTTTCTTTTATCTGTATCCGCAATAACTGTTCCGTTTCATCTTGAGTCACGCGCTGTTCCTTTATGGTACACAGGGTGTTCATATTCGTAAAAAGAATCACTTTGGAAGCATGGTGAACCGCAAGGCTGTTCCATCAACTAGGCTCTAGTCCAGCCTAAAGGTTGATATGTTGGTTCTAGCCACTAGTACAGCGTAAGGGCATGTGGGCCCTTGGCGATCGTCCCATAATATGGTGATCGTGCTCCAGTTGTTGACACAAAGCTGCAGGTGTCTGCTGAAGAATCCATCCGCCGGTGTCTCAAACAGATGGCAGTGGCAGAAAGGGATCAAATACCTGTTATGAAAACAAAAAAAATGATAATTAGTCTCGCTAGCCGAACTTCATTAATATTACTCATTTTATTTATTACGGCCGATCAGAAACTATTTGCTTGCAAGGATAGTTCAATGGAGTATGTTCGTCTCTAAAATCAATGCGAAAAGTAACGAGATAAATCGAGGCCAACACACAATGATAAAGGACAGTCTACATGCGTGAGGAATGATATGATATATGATATGGCATTTGTAACGCGCCTATACTGAAGTGTTTCTAGGCGTGACGAGGCAGGTGGGGAACAAGGGCAGACAGACAACGATCCTACTAGGCCAGGTGTCTTTCTGATCGCGCATGGGGAAGGGCTGTACATGGTTAGTTGAATACAAATTAAATAATAGGGCCAGCTGGTGGCAAGTGCAAGGTAAATGCCGGGAGAAGGGGCTGAAGGATACAGAGACAGTCCCGTAGTGCAGGTAGGCAGTGCAGGGAAAAGTGGCTGGGCCAAGGACCGAGATCGGTGAGACCAGTGGACCTGCATGCCCATGTGCCCACTACGAACAGTTTTACTTGCTTTTCCTAGCTCTTCATTCATTCATTCATGCATCCATTCATTAAATCTTCATTCCGGTATAAAAGCGTGTAAAGATTTACTTACATTATATTTGAAATTTCCATTGTCTCTCTTCGTAATGCAGTCTGTAAAACGGAACAAGCTCTTGACAACGATTTTTCGTATACCGACCTAAAACTGAAACTCGGTCTAGTTTCTGAATTTTCTGCCTTATCGTCTCTTACTTTATTGCGCACCCCCTTCAAATGTAGTTCTTTCGGCATGGTCCCCGTCTCAAGGTCAAAAAACAATAGACCCTTATACTTCCAGTGCGACTTGTGGGCCTCATCTGGGCGCTGTCCTTCGCATTCTTTATTTGCAACATCACGTAGTATAGGCATCTGTGAGAACTTGAAGTTTAGAATCCGTCTATGTAGTGCGCCTCAATGTGCAAATGCGACCTGGCTTCTCTCCCAAATGCCACGGTCCGCTTGGCTGGCGCGTTCTAAGTGCCCCAATTTTGTCCCCGTTGTCTGCGAGCTTTGCAGCCCAAATTGAGACATTTAATTTTTGGCGGAAGGTCAGGGAAAGTATAAAGTACCACAGGAGTTGAGTTAAAAGTGAGATTTATTGTTTGTTTTATTATTTGCAATACGCAAGCCTCCCCTCCGTTAACAGTGCGCAGCATTTACATGAGATGAGACATGAGAAAAATATATACATACACATATGTGAGGTGAATAGAGAGAATTCAAAGATGACACCCAGCTTGTTCGCCACCCATGATGGTGAAGGTAGGGGTTAGGTTTACAGGTACACTGTACAATAACATTTATTTACAAAAAGACAATCGTATTGCAATTTAAACCGGGATTTGTACTCCACAATCAGCTGTGCTTCGGGTGGGCATGGCACAGTCGCAATGGTCGGTGGCAATGGATCACTGCTCTGCACAGAAACGTCCAAAATTCCATATCTGTGCTTCTCTAACAGCAACAATAAGGCCTTTCACAAAGTCGAACTGCATTTCATCATAGACTGGTTTGATCACCCATTGCTTACTTCGTTTTGAAAACACCTTAGTGTAGCGAGGCATCCTTACTTTACCCCTAGTCCTAGATTGTTCACGTCCGACATTGCTGTTATGGGCCAAGACCGCTAGTAGAGTGCAATGTTTCATGCCCCGAAAGCTAAAATGCAAGCGCTTTGGCCTGTACTTTAGGCACATATTGTGGAACACCTCCAAATCTCCTGTGTGACAGAATTCTGTCAGTCCTCTCAAATCTCTTGATAGAGTTTTGTCGAAAACAATCTTCTCAATGGCTTTGTGTGTCGGTGAAGATGGAATCAACCACTTCTTCTTCCGTGCCACCTCTGGGGACAAAGGGCCATGTTCACATTGGTGGAAATGTTCATTTGCTTTCCAGCGGTGAACGTTGGTACAGTGGTGCATCAGTGACCGCCATTTTTCAAGTAGTATTTCCACTGACCCCTCAAGTTTTTGAGCTCCACCAAAGATGGTTGGTGATAGAATGTGACCACTGCAAAATACTTTCAAAACCTTTTTTTTTCCCCTGCAGCTGAGATTTTCTTATTGATTGATTTAGCAAGATGCCATACGTCAAATTGATGTTTAATATGTGGGAACTGCTCTCTCATTGTCTTGGCAATTGAAACGTGTCTATCCGTGGCTATGAGGTCGATGTGCATTCCCCTCGATTGTAGATATTCCACTGATTTTATAAAACCTAGTTTCTCCATGGCCACTGAGGATGTACATTGTGTTACCTGCACGACCACCGAACTCACAATGTTCTTACTATCCATGTCCTGAAAGTGGTAGGTGCAGTACTTGGCAGAAAATCCAGGGCTGTCGCACTGTCCATCGCCGGCTAGCCTGAATCGTTTGCCTTCGAATGTACTTGCTAGAGACAATTGTTCAATTTTCCAAGCATCACTAATGGCCGGAAACAGATAATCACGTTGGTATGTGTAGTACAGCGCTTTAGAAATGAAATGGAGTCCCACAAACTGAAAGAAAGCCTCTAACTTTCTAAAACTGGAGCCACTAAAAAGTGATGCAGCTGCACACAGTAGATTGCCTGCTGGCAGTTTCCCCAGCATCGGTTGTGCAGACCATGAGAACCTATGATTTAATCTACAGGCGGCATTTATTTTGACGTTACTGCCTTTTATTTGACAAGTCACATTAATCAATGGCTTCCCACATACTTTCCCTCTAATGGAATGCACACATTTCAGCATACTTATAATTTCCATCAAACAACTGTCGAATACAATGTATTTGCTCTCTTTCATTAGACTGTCATCCTGCGTCAACGTTGTTTCGGCCTTTGACGTTGGAGATTTCAACACATTGGGAAGTAATATCGCTGATATCAAGTTCTGATGCGTCTATGGATGCTGCAGCTGGTTCATTCTCTGTCATTTCAACATGTATTACTTCAACATTGATGGGAGAACACAACAATGTCGACAGGTTTTTTGGTGGCAAATTTTTGGCGGGTGTAGATTGTGTAAATTGATCTGCAACTACTTCAGAGCTATCTTCAATACATTCAATAACATCTTCTTGTGGTGGTGCGGTCACACTGTAGCTATGGTCCAATGCAACTTTGCTGTAGTCTCCAAACACAGTTAATTCATGTTCTGGCCATTGGACATGAGCATCTCGAGCCTGAACACGCCTCGCCTCAATTAATAGTTCCTCTATAGTGTACACGGTCTGGCAAGCCACATCTCTCATTCGCTTCACTGTCTGTGTGTGTATAGTTCTGACACCCACGGGTAACTGGAGGAGAGATTGGAAAAGGGATGTTCAGTTTAAACACAAGATGGAGTGTAGTAGAATTGACTGGAAAAAAACATAAAATAGTCCCCAGCACAAACATTTTTTTAAAGTTATGAACTGTTTGTAACTAACCTTTTTTTGTTTTTTTTCTTTGCAACTTTTTTGACTCGACCTTCAACATCTGCACGCTGCAGCTCCCATTCGTTTCCGCATGTCCTCCCTTCCTCTTGCGCTGCAACGACTATATTTTCTGTATCCGCATAGACAGCACAGAATGAGGCTCGATCGTCTCCCTGAAACATAGTACTTTCATTACTATGTATCAAAATATTGTTAGCATAAAACACACGTGAGGACGAACACACAGGTACATCTCAATAGCCAAACACGATTTAAACATTGTGTGCAACAATCAAACGACAAGTATTCGACCAGTGATGATCTATTTCGATGGCACTCTCAGTATCCATACCTCTGGCTCTGCATGGACTGCCATGAATGGTTGTATTGGAGAGGAGGCATCCGCATCTCCCTGAAATATAGTACTTGCATTAGTATGCTTTTCAATATTGGAAACACAACACACACTTGGGGTCGACGGCACAGGTACATATAAAGAGATAACCACAAATGATGCATTGTCCAAAAGAATCAAGGAAAATCCAAATATGATCACATTTCATCGACTTTTTTCAACGAATTATTTACATCTGCATCATCTAAATTGGATGTTGTGATTGTAGTGGAAGCTTCGTTGTCTCCCTGAAACCCAGCACTTGCGTTAATAGGGAAGAAAGTATAGCAAATGGAATCACGTTATATGATCACGCAAGATGGAGCCGTCATTATCCATACCTCGTGCTGCTGAAGAATATCTATGGATGTTGCAAATGTAGTGCGCACTTCCGAAAAGCTGTTGCGCCGATTCGTATACTTGAATGTCAGGCTCTGCATCAAGTGCAGGGGTTGACGCTCCATCAACTGCCTGAAACATAGTACTTGCATTAGTGAGGATTAGAATTGTGAAAACATAACATACACCTGGGGTCGACAGCAAAGGTACATATCAACGGCTAACCACGAATGAAACATTGTGTAGAACAATCAAACAACAAGAATTCCAGCTCTGATGATGACTCTCGATGGAGCTGTCAGTATCCATACCTCCTGCTGTTGAAAAACATTTAGAAATCTTGTAGATGTGGCGGACGCTTCAGCATCTCCCTGAAAGACAGTACTTGCATTAGTATGGATAACACTAATTATAACTGAAAACGAACACCAGTGGACGATAACTAAGGTGTATATCAATTGGAAAGCAGTAACCAAACATTCGGTAAAATAATTACACGATAGAATAAAACTATTACTTGACATGCATAAAACAAGTATGTAGCGGATTAGCCTATTAAGATTACCTGATACGCGCTAGAAGTGGTTGATAACTGCGACCACGTCAAGGATGTAGAATGTTCTTGCTTCAGATTCAAGGGATAGTCAAGAAGTTGTAAAGGTCATCTAATGATCGATAATGAAATGCCAATATTAAAAATAGCCATGTAAGCCGACAGAATACTTGAAAAATGCTCAATACAGCACAGTTCCCTGTCCCCATATATATACACATTGCGTTTGTGGGTTATGAAATCGAAAAAGAATATATTGATAAATGTCATTATTAAAAAAACTATACACTCATATCAATATCGAAATTATTACAAGGGATAGAACACCTACAATATCAATTAATCCATTTGGCTACCTACACACTACCGCAAGGCCGAAAGCTTAATCCGGCCACTTGACTCACCGGTGGCGGAATGTGGACGAATAGAGTGGGAATAGCGTTTTCGCGCAATTTCCGTGTCGTTCGCCGTTTATTCTTCTTTGTTACCCAAGAAGTTGTGTACATGTCCAAGGAAAAGTGCCGGCTGCAGATGCGGTATCGATCACCCCTCTTGTCCTGTAAGACTTGTTGGACTCTACTTTCCAGCTCATCCAGTGGATATCCGCAATGTCTGACCCATTCTCTTATTCGATCAACAGTTTTCGGGAATACATGCATTGTAGTTTCTTCAGATTTTGCATGGGTCTTCGAAGGGCAACCACTAATCGAACAGGCAGGCATTGTTGATAAATCTGAAAAGTAAATATCGACATTATTATACAATCTTCAAGAATAAAGATTTGATACAAAAGTAAATGAATCATACAATGATCAATGCAAGGTTTGTTTAGGTCGCAGGAACTATACCAGTTCATTATGTGCGGCTTAGTATTTGCATAAGTTGTAGAAATGTATAATTGATGTGACTGAAATCTGAACATGTGACTCGTCCCTTGGATGTTCTGTCTTGCACGAGAAGGAAACATGCTTACATTATAGACTGGACCCCCAAAGGATGCAATTCAATGACAATAGACACAGATGAAAATAAATAGATCTATTGATAGCATAGCAATGGAAATTCAAGTCAATAGCAATGAGACCAATGAACATAGCACTATTGGGTACTCTACTCGCAAATAGATAGAAATTTAAAAATCTGCGAAATATGACCAGGATACATGGCCTTACCTTGACCAACAAACAGTTGGATTCAGCAAGCAGAGCAGTATGTTGCGGGAGAATAGGTGGATGGCCACAGGTAGCGCACTGATGGGTATGCTCGAAGCGGTCACAGAAGTTCACGGATAGCACGACGACGAGCAGATTAGCATAGATCTCAGTGGTTCCCAGGTAGCACGTTCAGGAGTTGACTTGCAAAGCACAAAGATGTTCTCATGAGACATATTGAGTGGTTTTTAAAGTATTAGAAACTGGGGTGTGTTTGTGAATGAATGACGTATGTATGTCGTGGTATTAGGGGGGCCGGCCTGCCTCAGGGGAGGCCTGCCTGGAGACACGGGGTCTGAGGAGACCATGTGAACAATGCCCCTTGGCGTGGGACACCTTTTGAAGTGTACATGTAGTTTGGCACCTTGGCCGTTTGCGCCCGTCACAGCCCCCCATGCCAGCGCGCATCCACCGGCGCGAACCGCCTTTGATACAGGGGGGTGGGGCGGATGGCCCTGGGGCGTGCAGATAAGGCACAGGAAGACTGCTGAATGGAGACACACTTATGTGGATTGCAGGGGGGCGGCCTGCTTGAAGGGGAGGCCTGCATGGAGACACGGGGTCTGAGGAGACCATGTGACCGATGGCCCCTTGGCATGGGACACCTTTTGAAGTGTACATGTAGTTTGGAACCTTGGCCGTTTGCGTCCGTCACAGCCCCCCATGCCAGCGTGCATCCACCAGCGCGAACCGCCTTTATATCAATATACAGTATATCGCCTTTATATCAATGATAGTATATCGTTGCTTATCAATAACAAATGCCAAATACCGGAGATTCTTGTGAGCACAGACCCACACTTCAACCGGTGTATTATAGTGGTCAAGACTGTATAATCCAATGGTAAATGTTAGTATAGATATATGTGTGACTTTTATAGAGACATAACCTACTGAAAGACTTTGAACAAGTGTGTTTTAGTGCATGCATTATCGAGAATATGTTATGTTAGCTTAGATAGATAGTGACCACCCTGCTTCACAGCAACCAGACCATCACCCATTCGGAGCACAGATGTCCGACGTCCATCCTTGAATGGAGACACACTTGATTCATTTAAAAAAATCGAGACAACCGTTGTTAAAATATATGTGGTGTTTTATTTTGTATCTTATTTTCATGACACAAAAATACAAGACTTTGAAGATTATACAGGTCAGGTTGCAGCACAGCGAGAGAAAATCCCCTGTACTGACCGCTGTCACTCGGGAACGTTTCTCTAATGGCACGAACGGCACAGGCGGGTATCACTCTTCGAACGCGGTGTCCAAGCCTCCCGTGAAGCCACCATGTAAAGGAACGATAGGCCACCAGCCTGTACCACCTGTGAAAAGGAATGAAACAAACTGTTTTTAAATGACCAAGATAAGTTTAATAAACGTTTGTTGTCAATGACAATTCTTGTAACTAATGGCATTTTACACGGACAAATGCTATCTAGACAATGCACACTATTGAACGACTTACATGCGTTACAATGATATGTAGATGTAATTTTGGATATAGTAGAAGAACATGAAATAGGAGTGGCATGACAAGAAGAGTATACTTACTCGTTACTCGGATTACGAGGACGAACAGTTGCTCGAAGTTCGTGCATAAGCACCATCATTATTCTCAACACGGCCCGTGTGAGGCAGGCTGCCCTGAAGTCTGGCAGCTTGGTGATGCATTGCGGTCGTGGCTCGCCTTCCGAAATGTAGGACAGGCATCCCGAGTTTTCTCGGCAGCAGCAGCTCTCGTCCGCAGTTGGCATTAGCTTGCACCAATTGCATGTGCACCAGGTGGAGACGCCGTCCATTCGACTAGGCCCAGGCTCTTCATCTGTTGATTCGTCCTGCCAACTGCCGTCCGAATCCCCATCGTTTTTGCGTGCTTCCTTTTCCAGTAGTTCCTCCTCGGTATACTCGGGCTCGTACATGTAGGGCATTATTGTAGCCATTGTGTGTTAAACTAAAATAATTTATAGCGGTGGTACTGGTATCTGTTCACACGGGCTACAAGCGGCGAAGGTATCTGACCAGAGCACTGAAACGAGTCACAGAATACTCAAAGTAACACAGAGAGAGGAATGGAATCGAAAATCGGCTGCTGTGTGTTGTGAAACGGTCTGTTTATACTTATTGAGGAGAGAGGCGTCCTGCCATTTCCATGGCGACATGTCATTAGCTGAAGCACAGCGAATGTTGACACGAGACGTGCTTTGGCGTTGGGAAATGGCCGGTACGAGTCTGCTGATGACAGGCTCAGGGGCGGGGGAATTGATTTAGTGCCGCAAAAGCAGGTCAGCCAGGGTGATCGGGGAAAAGATAGGATTATCAGAAAATGGCGGCTCCCTGGTGCTTGTTTTCGCGTGCGTTTAATGGATGAAAACTCGGGTAAGGTCCATAGGAAAGTTTTCTAAAATCGAGCCACTCAGGCTTAAAAAAACATGGCCGACCCGTAGGGACAATAAAATATTTTACTAGACCATGCCTTTAAGCTGTGGATGAAGATCGTGATGTGCGTACACTCCCTTGGCTGTCCCAAAACAGAGTAAGCTACAAGGTCAACTACAGAAGGGAAACTTTGGCTTATGGTCAGACTGATGAGCGATGGACTAATTGGGAAAGTGGGGAGTAATCCGACATGACTCAAGCACCTGTGTTTCATTTTGCTTGCGGCTGCTAGCCGAGCCGGCGTTCCAAGGTTGGGTGGGAATTGCAAGCGATCAGTGGGTCTATGGGACCACAAGGGTCCAGTGCAGCCAAGAGTCGGAGCACGGCACCCGGGGGTACAAGACGGTCAGTGAGACATGGTGCATTGCAATACAGGTGGAACATGGGGGAGGAGAGGGTGTAATCTATGACGAGACACCTTCTGGTCGCAGAGCTAAACTGGTCCACCACAGGTTATCACATTCATGCAGAGGGGCGAGGGCAAATAAAGAAAATGGATGAAAAAGGGAAAGGGTGGGGGGGGGGAATGGATTTCGAGTTTGAGATTTCAGCAAGGAAAGGACCTTCACTGCCATCGTCGATGGATCTCATATTTGAGAAATGTTACTCTCAAAGACAGCCATTCAGGCCACACCCAGTCGATCTGAAGGAGATGGATATGCCATCAATCGAGCAACTCGACTGACTGACCACAAATTCAGAAATTAATGACGTCATCACGGACATCATGACGTAGCCACACTTAAACATGAAGTACATAGCTATCCATTCAGGAAGCTACACAAGCATGCATTAGCTTATTGTATATAGCTTATGAGCCACGCAGGTAGATGACGGACACACATGTATATATATTTTCACATTCTTCACCAAAGCTTAACCACAATACGCCAAAGTATACATATACCAAGTTTGCATATGCTTCACTGCCACTAACATGGAAAAGCCATATGGACACATATGGAAGCTATAGGCCCACAGAAATAAATGAGGAAGGGGAGAGGAGCTTTGAGTACAGGGAAGGACTGGCATGATCACTGCAGCAAAAGGCAAGCAGAAACGATGCACCCAGCCAAGGACAAGTGGAGTTGGAAAGTTCCTAGTTACCAAGACGATAAGCCACCTGCAAGCAATTCAGACTAAAATCCTCATAATTATAGGCAAGAGAGCTCCATTTCATGGTCTCAACACACGTGACATGGCAGGTACAAGCCAATGCTCATGCAATCGATGTGAATGGAGAGAAGCTGTTCCCACCAAATCAGGAGGTGGAAAGATCCAAGTGTTGCTCACAAACTGCCAACTGAATGCACTCTCCCAGGCTTAAGTGATTGGAGGTGGCAACATCAGGGAACACAGAGCCCCTCCATGTTCATTCTCATTGCCTTGAGAAGGTACACTCAACCTGATAATCGTCCAGGGTTGCAGGGATGGAAGAACACTACCCAATCCAGAGTCACCTTTTACATGACGATATAATAAGTTGCAGGAGCCAATTGTCTCCCTGCGACCCAGCATCATTGTAGATTGAACCATGTATAGTTGGTCCCAGGAGCCACCAGATATGGCTATCCAATAGTAGAATTAACCCCCTATAGAACATATATATATAATTCGCCTAAACTGACCAATGTGAATGCCAGATAGGTTTCGGGGACGGAGCTTGGTTTTGTGAAGTCCCACGTGGATAAAACTGGGTGACATGCTCAGAAGATGAAAACCCTGGAGAATGCGATCCCGGTCATTTATTAGATAAAAAAAGACAGTAAACTTTGCCACATGGCTGAGTCTTCCTTTCTTGCTGTGGGGAGTCTTCGATGGCCCAGAGTCTCTCTGCTGATAATTGGGGTGACTGCTATAGAGCCCGGCCACTCTTCAAGTGGTAGCAGAGGGATGATCGCTAAGACATTTCTGCAGTAAGGCGTCTCATCCCCCCGAATGCCCGAGGGGCTGCGTGGCAACCCGTGGAAGCTGACACCAAAAACCATGTGTGGCCAAAAAGAGAACAGGTTGACAGGAGCTGCCTTAAAAGGAAATTCCTGCCTGCTTCCCATTGGATGCCTAGCAGACCGGACACTAGAGTGGTAGGTTGTGAAGGAGTCAGTGTTCAAGGGGATTCAGCGAACCACAGAGTGCAAGTATAGACGCAGGCATATGGCATATGGAGGGGGAGGAAATGTTCTGTGTTTTGTTCTGTGTAAGGATTACTCGTTCTTTAGGCGGTCAGTTTGGGCAGTCAGATTAGCTTGCTAATGAAAAAACATGGAAAAAATATATAGATATTGGTTTCCCTGTTAGTTAAGCAATTTAGCTTGGTTCATGGATTATTAAATATGGTTTACCTGTGTAAAGGTGTTAGCAGGAGAAGCTAGTTTATAATCCTGATTTACCTCCGAGATATATTCCTATATGGCAATGCTATAAAAGAGGGACCATGTGACTTAATGTTTACCCTGTTAGTGAGGCAGGAAGACAGCCGTGCATGTGCAGCGTAATGTTCGTCATGTTTGAGCAGTCAATAAGTGGCCATATATGTTGAAGGATCGGGCATTGAGAATTCTCCTGCTCATGGATTTGTGACATCATCAGAGAGGTTGTTTAATAGGACGAGGTGCACTGGAAGAGGTGGATTTCAGTGGTTAGACTGTTCATAGCGTTCGAGAACTGGGTTTGGGCCATTGGGACGGAGCTTGAGAAGCGCACAAGGGGAGTCGCGATTTGGATCTTCAGAGCGAAAGGCTGCAGTGGGGCGGTGCGCAAAGCACGCCCACAGTAATAGTTGTGAGCCGGAGCGGCTAAAGAAATGATTTCATTGCACAGTTACAAATTGGATACATGGTATTTGGGAGACAGAACTGAGATTGTGAATTGCAAAATTAGAGGTGCTGAAATCCCAATCTGAGGTCAAGTAAGTATTGACAAGTGTTACAAAAGGTGGCAAAATGAGGGATACACCTCACCAACATTTGTGCAAGTCCTTCCCATGGTATCAAGTAAACACACAAGTATAGCACGGAATGGACTTGCGGTACTGAGGGCAAGTTGGCAAAGCCATGGCCCTAAAACGGACGCTTTTCCAAATGTGTGCAAAATTTACCACTTATTTACTAACATCCCATAAAGGAACAAATTAAGCAAGCGACTGGCCATATTAGAGTTATGAAAAATGTTTCAGGACGAGGAAGAGGACTCGATCCAGCAACATTGGATGCTGAGGCAACAGGATATGGAAGGTGAACAGCTCTCGGATACCCATCCTCAAATAGTAGATGTAGCAACAGAAAGGAAGGCGATTTTACCCTGTAAAGGAGTTAAAAGCAGTGGTGGGATACACCAATCCCACTTTTGCACCCCCAGCATATAGTGGCAGAGATGCACTTAGTGGCACAAAGCTAGTAAATAAATGTGATAGCTGCAGCAAATTTAAGGAACGCAGGGAGCTGCAAGCAAAGCTAAAAGAGACTGACATGGGGAAGACAGGGATTAGTGAGCATAATAAGTAGGTGGAGATATATTATTCAAACTGGATGGAAAGCCACAAGTGAGACAGGGCACCTGGTGAAGGAACTACCTAGTAGTAAAGACACAGAAGAAGCTAAAGAATGAGCAGAGATAATGGAAGAAGTACATCAACGGGAATGGGAAGAGAAGGAGGAAAGCGAAAGATTGTGAAGAGAGCGAGCACAAGCATGATGAAGACCAGGGGAAACGAAAACAGAGCTAGAGGACATAGCAAGGAGGAAAGCAGAAGAAGAGCGGGAAAAGCAATTGCAAATAAAGAAAGAAAAGGAGTTTAAAAGACAAGCAGCTCGTTAAAGAACACCGACACGGAAGAAGAGGAGCAGAAATGCGAGCAGGACAGATGAGAGCAGAGAGACGGTCTTTGAGGGCGGTAGAGATTAAGGCGACATGGCACATTTAGATGATGAGGATGGGGACCGGATACAAAGAAGGTTGGGTGAACTCTACAGGAGCAGGAGAACCAGCATGGCATCCCTACAGGCAGATGGGAGTGCTACTGGACCCTCAGCGAGGAGGGAATGCAGGCGTACAGATCAGGCAAAGGAAAAGCAGTGGGAAGACCCAATGTTAAGGAGGCTTGGCTTCGAGGACGAGGAAGACAGGGTCTGTGACAGTAGTATCGGGACCATGGGGTTGACGAATATCCACAGGGGAGTAAGGACGACAAAGAGGGAGAACCCTCTCACCACCTCTGGGAAGCAAGCCCTGATAGAGACACAGTATGGAGAGGCGAAGAAGACATGGACAGAGGAGAGGAGGACATTGAAGGGCGGCTGCAGCGTCCTAAGGGTGGATCGCGCAACGTGGACGATATCACTGTATGCGCAGAGGGCCAGGACAGAAACAGACAGAGATGGCAAGGGTGTCCACCGCCACTAAAGACATGGGGAGACAGGGAGGAGGAACAAGACGGACGGTTCCCATTATTTGAGAAGGATGGTGGGAGGCCTCAGTATATTTAGGGGCAGTAAATGGACATGGACAATTTAAGATCCAAGCTACCGTTGTTGACTGCTGGGGCTGGGAAATTGATTCATGAGCTCAAATGACTGACAGCAGGGACAACATTAGCTGTGAGTGACATGAAGAATTTACTTTCAACCATTCTTGGGGAAGTAGCAGACAATGTATTGAAAAGGGCAGGGTATCCTGGAGTAACTGAACATAACATGGCACAGGATGGCGTGCCGTTCAAAAACTGCTGAGCAGCCATAGCTCTAAGGGAGCAATACCCCAACACCTCAGATATAAGTGGGATTATGGCACACAAAATTCGTGAGGATGAAGACCCACTTCGATATATTCAAGAGATTCAAGAGCAATGCTACCTCGAGACGAGAGCCGTGAGACAAAACAGTGGGGTTATTTTACCACATATTAGGTCAAGGGTTGACCGAGCAGGTGCAAAGATGTCTTATGACGTTAGTGGGGATGGAAGCCAAGCCTTGGTCAGAAATTCAGCTACCGATAGTGCACTACCGTAGACTAATGCAAGAAAGAAGCATGAGGAAAGTAAACAGGAACGAGCGAAGTTAGTACACAATGGAAGGGGCAATGGTAATGAGTGGGGAAGGAGTAATTACTCGGCATGTGCACAATAGACCACACATAGCAGGGGGAGGAATCACAGGGCGAGGGGATATGAATCGGCGGTCACAGGGACGAGAACGGGCACCTCGGGGGAGAGGGTTTGGGTATCACATGCAACAGGGGTTTCATGGGGGACAGCAAAGACTGCACAACACATGCATCGCATACACAGGGCCACATGCAGTCATCACAACCAGCACAGCAGAACGTCAAAACCACGACACATGCAGACTCCACGATGCAGACTCCTGTTCGAAAGCTGGGGGAGCGACTGTTGTAGGGGGCAATTGATTCACAGGGATGGGAATATCATTATACCCACAATTGGACAGCCCACAGACAGACCGGCGGTGTTCAATCCCATCTGTCACACCGAATCCGGCTGAGGCACCACGTATAGGGGTGACAATAGGTGGTAAGATTCTCCTTTCTTGTGGATACGAAGGAAACTCGGTCCTGTATTATGGAAGGAAGATGCCAAATGTCAGACATCGTCATAAATGCGGAGGGATTCTCGGCAGGCTACAGATTTGGTTCCTTTAACCGACAAACTTCCACTTTCAATAGGAGAACACGACCCGACCATGCCACTGTTATATTCCGACAGACACTTGTGAACAAAAGAGTAGAGACATGATGAGCTGACTTATCATGACCATTTCACTCACAGACCAGGGGATAGTGTGAACGACACCAGGAATTAATTACATGAATGCGAGGGAACTCATTCAGGTATATTGCGGGCAGAGGGTACAGAGGGGGGTGGCAGTAGGCATGGAGTTTCAATATGGAGTGGAAGTATTGATATCGTGGCTCCCAGGGATACAGGGCAGGCTGTTACGTATACCCAATGAGTTATAATTTAGACCTGAGATTCCCTTATATCAACCGGAAGGAAAAGTGATCCCATTAGAACTAACTTGACAGACAAGAGAATAACATTACGTGGGGGTGACACAGGACTATCAAGGAGAACAGTGATTGTAGTGGGAGTGGGGGGAGGGATACAGGTGGACTTATGGAACAGGCAAGGAACTATTGCAGGACGATCAATCAGACCATGAGGTGGTGTTCGACATAAGCAATACATACTGGGTAAGAATACATTACAGGGAAGTGCCACAGAGAACCGCTGTGTTGCAAAAAGCACAACCACCATTCTTTTTCTGAGGAAGACTTGGGGTGAGTACCCAGTGTCAGCTCAAACCAGGGGCTATTTTACTGAGGGCAAGACAGTAGGAAGCAGACAAAGGAATTTATGAGATGATCTCCGCACTAGTCAAGCAAGGCATTCTGGTACCCTCGTAATCGCAGTGTACCAACAAGGTGTACCCTGTGACAGGGGTTGTGGTGTTCATCCCTTGAACCAAATCTTTGAAGCAGAATTGCTGTTAGTTCTTAATCCAGCAACAATTCTGTGTAGCATCCCGATGGGAGCTACCCACTTCATGGTAATAGACTTTCAGAATCCCTTCTTCTTTATACCGCTCCATGAAGAGTCACAGGACTGGACCTCATTTCTATATAGAAACCGGAAGTGAAAACACACAAGGTTACCAGAGGGGTAATATGAGTCATCCATCTTCAATAGGGTCCTCCAGATGGATCTTGGCAACATATAGATAAAGCGCACCATCATACAGTACAGGGTTTGAAATTGAGGGTAGCTGGAAGCCATTTAGCTCCTGCTTCTAGCATAGTAGAGCCTGGTTGGCTTGCAACCAACAGCTACCAGGAGCTACGTTTGGCTCCTAGCACCAACTGGTGCCTTCCAAACATGTAAATGTGACATTACCTTTGAGTATTTGAGAAGGTTAATAAAGAAAAATTAGAACGCATCGAATAAACATGTAAACCCAATGGTTCATACAAAATTGACAACAAAGTTAAAAGGAGTATCTCTCGTAGCTCCTGGTTCCCCTGCTGTAGCTCCTGCCTTCAGGGTGATGCCCGACACCCAGGAGATCGTGTTAGCTCCTGCTCATCAAATCTCAATTTCGAACCCTGCAGTATGTGGACGACATTTTGATTTGTAGGAAGTTAGAGGTGTTGAAATGACTCACTTGTTGACAGTACTGGCAGAAAAGGGTTACAAGGGGGACAAGGCTAAATTACAATATTGTCAGAAGGAAGTGTTATATATCGGACAACTGATATCACAGGAAGGTTAAAAAGTGACTCCAGAAAGGGCAGAGGCAATCTGCAGAATGCAAATGCCAAAGACAGTGAAAGAATTGAAGCAGTTCTTAGGCCTCTGCAATTAATGAAGTGCCTGGGTGTTTGACTATAGTACATATACAAGACTCTTGTTTAACATACTCAGGGAGGCACGGGGGGGTGCCAAGTAGCTATGGACACATGAAATGACTGAAGCATTGGAGCAGTGAGCAGCTGAAAAAGGCAATATGCACAGCTCCAGTGTTATGATCCCAGACTACCATGACAAATTCAATTTGTTCTCACATGCCAATGGATTAGTGATGACTGCGGTTCTCATGCAGAAGACTATCCTAGGGCATAAGCCACTGGTCTATTATGGTGTACGTTTAAGACCCAGTGATGAAAGGACTTTATCCATGCGAACAAGCTTTGGCTGCTGCTGCATCCGTGGTAGAAGGGTCGGCGAGTATTACGATGGGCTGCAGCACCACGCTTCACGTGGAGCATGCTCTTTGCAATCCTCGACTGACCCAAGAGAACGCTGACCATGCAGAGAGCTTCTGGATACAGGGTAATTATCTTGAACCCAGCGATAAAGGTGCTAAGGTGCAGGACTGTAAAGCAGACGTTTCTAGCTGAACCAGTGGAGGAGGCAGACTATGTACCTGGCACAGTACGTCTACCTTCCCAAAGTGGGGGAGAAGTTGAGGAGCGGTGGGTGGGGGGGGAGTGCTTTATATTGATGGGTCTTCAATGATAGACCAGAAAACGGGAGAAAGACATATGGGGACTGCAGTGGTGAGAATTAAGGATGGATGGGACAGCACAATCGTAAGTGCGAAGTTGCCCTCACATTTTTCAGTGCAAGCAGCACAAGATGCAACTCTCATAATGGCATTAGAAGTGTGCATTAGAAGTGTGCAGGGACAAGCAAGTTACACTGTATTCGGATTACATGACGTCTACAGTGCACACTGGGCGGTCACGATGGCAGAGGGGCTTCCGACGTGCTGATGGGACACCGGTACAGCACGCCTCCTTATTGGGCAGGCCCAGATATGCTGCAACTCCCATCAGCCATAGTGGTCGTGAAGTGCCAGGCCCACACAAGGGGGGGGGGCCTAGTGTGCCGGGTCAACGAAGCCACCGAAGCAAAGCACACAGCATATTCTTCTGAAATCACAGACTGATACCCCATCAAACACATGCATTTGTGTGTGCAATATGATTCTAAAAGGAAGGTTATAATGCCTTGCCAGCCACACAGATCATGGAATTTCAGGGAAGGGTGCTGATAGAGGAGAAAGAATTATGGGCGAGAAGGGGGATGTTCGATATCCCCCACGGATGCTTTGTGGCAACAGGAGAGCACAGGCAAGCTAGTGATGCCAACAGAACTAGTGCAGATTGTGCCCATGCAATTGTACTATCCTACTCATCTGGGTAAGGACTTACTTGCTGCATACATTGGGGAAGAGTGGTGATGTACAAATATGGCAGAGCATGTAGCTGCAGTCCTGGAGACCCGTCATCTGTAAGAGGTTTACAGCTGGGCATACTTTACGTGTAGTGGCAGGAGCCATACCCCACCCAAACCGCCCCTTCCAACAGCTCCACATAGACTACGTAGAAATGATCCTGGTGTGCCAGGCCTACGTCTACATGATAGTGGCTGTGAACCTGTTTTCGCGATGGATAGAAGCTGGCCCCTTCGCACACCCAGATGCTCTCAGAGCCATGAACATTTCTCGTTAGAGAGGTTTTCCCACGATGTGTGTGTGTGAGGTCCTACGGCCTGACAATGGACCTCATTTCTGGACAAATACTCCTGTGCCTATCGCCCACAAGCGAACAAGATCTGTGAGCACCTCAAAGGCCTGCTCAAAGAAAAGATTGCAAAAATAAAAGGTCACCTTAAAAAAGGACGGCTCCATTGTTTGCCCTTAGCCCTGTTCGCACTGCGCAATCAGCCCGGATCCAACCACCACTTAACACCCCATGAGGTGGTAACTGGATGGCGCATGCAACTTCCCTGGCTCCTCCCAATAGGGCATTGACAGACGCCCATGCTACCTCTGACATGTTTGGAAAATGAAATGCACAAATATGTTGCTTCTTCGATGGCTAGTGCCTCTTATTTCTCGCCAACTGCAGAGAAGGCGGGAGAGGTTGAAGAACAGTGAAGATGATAACTCCCCAGAAACTAATAAAGGATTTCTAAAACTGCCACTTCATTACCCTGGGGACACTGTCCTGTTGAGAAACATCATTCTGGCCTTGGTATAAGCCCAGGTTCAACAGGCCACACATCGTAGAGAAGGCCACAGATTGTGCAGTTAAACTGAGCAGTAAGTAGGTCTGGACCTACATTGGAGACGTTAAGCGGGACCTCCTCCCATGCAAATAAAGATGATTTGATGCAAGAAGAAGAAGAACCACAACCACGGCTAACCCAGTCCAGGACCAAAGAGTAAGGGAAGGACAATACGCACACCTAGATTAGCCACATTCTCTTTTCCTTACAATAGGTATTCATCGAGAAAGTACAGACTGAGATATATGGTCCCCAATCTACTTAAGTCCTTTCAAGAGTATTTCATTAGATTCGTGATACAGTCAGAAACATAGGGGGTGATTCTTTCACGATTATTTTTTTCAAGCTTTTCTGCTTTATGTGGCTCAAACCTACGCACAGTTGATCCATGGGTACCCATCCATCAATGACCTACTCAGTTATTCGAGAATCCATATAGTATGGAAGTGATTGTTCTATGCTCAACCTAATATACACTAACCTCATAACTATGCATTTTTAAGGCTTTTCCGGTAAGTTTTACCAACACTTGGAGCAAAGCAAGAAAACGCTCACTAATAAAATGGGAAAAGTAATTTGAAACGCTGTGACATTGTTTTGTTCCTTCTGCTGTCTCTACCCCTTTACCCTCCTTGTTCTATGAAAACTTATTTTCACATGCAAAAGCTGTAACCCCAACTAATGTAAACCCTATCCACGTCATCACAGAAGCCATATCTGGGCAGGTGATAAGCACTGCTAAGGAAGTAAAGGGACTTAGATGCAGTGCAGGCATAAACTTCGGCCTGGGAAATTCTTATTCAACTAATTTGACCCGTATTTCAAACACCATGTGGTATAAACGCATGGCCAAGGTAGGGAAGCAAACCACCAGAGAGCTGCTACATCTGTTCTCTCATCCCCTATGCCATTAGTGCATCCATGATATTACTAGCAATTGAAATTTCAAAGGCCAGAGCACAATGCCTCATGCATTTATCACTCTGCACCAAATAAGATGATTCCTAGGGAGACGAGCCACACTAAGATGGATGTCCAGAAAGACATTCCTGTATGAAGATAGTTACATCAAGAATCAAGAAATTATGGAAAGACCATAAAGTATGTCACTGAAGGTCTGCAAAAGGGAGAAACAAGGGTAGTGACAAAAACAGTTACAGTGCCTCAAGACAGGACAAACTGAGATGGGAGGAATGCCAGGATGCTAGAAACTACAGCAGATGCTACTATATTGACAAGTATACACAGCAGATGGGTGGAAAGAGGGTTGTGAGCAAAGCACATGTGCTCCCAACAGTTCCGGTGGAAGCAGTGCAAAGGGAAAATGACAATTGCCTCAAGGAATGAGAAGCAAGTGTGAAAACACTCACATGGGTGGAAAAGGAAGCAGAGCCCATGGTCATCATACCACTTGAAGGTGCTTATTTATGTTTCCGGAATGATGGTCTGGAGAGAATAAGGAGTGTAAGCAGATTTCAGAGGTACCAGGCATGAAGGTCGAAACCACAGGGCTTATGGACCAGTACTGGGCCTGCGGCTCGAGGGCATACCTTTAACTGCCATCCAACTGGGGAGGAATATGTTCACTCATACAGTTGCACACACCAGCATTGGTAGTGCCCCGGATGGACATGCAAGCAGACAGATTCCCCAAAATGGATACTCGCCAGAGGAAGAAGAGATCTGTAGGGTTGACCAGAGTGAAAAGAGGGAACTATGCACCATCAAAAATGGAGGAGGCCCTGGATGCGATACCACCAGAGCACAGACTGTTCAGCAGAACAGAAATGTTGTTGGTGTCCATCGTTCCAGCAGTCCAAACTAGTAGCTCCAAATAACGCATTGGGAGCTGATGCAAACAATGAATTCAACTAGGGTTCAATGACATCAAGGAAGAGATGCAAGCTGTGAGGTTAGGCTCTGCAGAACATATGTTCTAGAGCTCCTCATGCCATGGAGGGAGGTGTTTGTGCCGATCATCCTGCTGTATATTTATTCCTGACCATGATGTGGACAATGGGAACCTGACAGAGGATTTTACCCGGTTATCAGAGCTGCATGTGAAGATGGAGGCAGAAACTAATACTGTAGGAAAGGACGAAGGCTGGCTGTGATCTTTTCATGGACACCAGAATGGATGGCCAATGGACTAAAGGTACTGGTGGCAGCCCTGGTACTAGAGTTGCTCGTCTTTTGGGTCATCAGAATAACCATTGAGCTATGCTAAATGACCACTAAAAAGACAATAGGGATGAAAGTATTGGTAGTCTTAGAGACTGAAGAAGATGGAGACAAAGGTAGGGAAGGAACATGTTACTTACCTGTAACTGTTGTTCTCCAGCATGGGTCTGGCATGGATTCACATGCTCATGAATATTCCCCGTCGTGAGACTGGGAATCCTCGGTAAAGAAAAAATCAGTATCAGTTTCGTTTCTGATCTGTCTTTCTTAGTAGTAACCAATCACTGGTCTCTGGGTCATACTACCCCCAGCCAATGACTGCCCTCTCCCTAAGCCCCGCCTCTGGCAGCCATCCTCAGATTTGGTAGCACGTAAAGTTGCAGTATGACCAAGTGAAGAGCCGCAGAGGGGTAGGAGAGAGGGTTCGCATGTGAATCCATGCCAGACACATGCTGGAGAACAACAGTTACAGGTAAGTAACTTGTTCCTTCTCCAGCATGGGGTCTGTCATGGATTCACATGCTCATGAATATATGAATACATAGCAGTACACACGCACAACCATGGGAGGTGGCAAAGGCTCAACATTAAGCATTACAAACATTGAGCATTTCTTACCTCCTCACCAGGCTCACCTTAAGCGAACAGGTTGCACATGCTTGGCCGACTCTGGACTCCTCCCTGGAATCCCAGTCGATGTAGTAGAATCTCGTGAAGGTGTGACCCGACCTCCACATAGCAGCCCTGTAGATGTGGCCCTGCTGGTCACCAGACAAGAACACCGTCATAGCAGCGATCGCTCTGGTCGAATGGGCTCTCGGACGGCCGGGCAACAGTCGGTTTGCCAACCGATGACAGTGCATGATGCAGCCAGAGAGCCATCTGGAAATGGAAGCCTTCGAGAGAGCCTTCCCTTGGTTCACAGGTCCAAAGTTCACAAACAGCTGTGATGTCTTCCGAAAGCTCTTCGTTCGGTCCACGTAGAGCTTCAGCGCTCTAGATAAATCCAGCGAGTGCAAAGTCCTCTCGGCGGCGACGAAGGCAACGGAAAGAAAACAGGTAACACCAAGGGCTCGTTGAGATGGAAGTCCGACGGCACCTTGGGCATGAAGGAGGGGTGCGTCCGCTGCACTACCCTCGTATCGTGAAAGGTCAGGTATGGAGGCTTGCAGGATAGGGCCTGAATCTCTCCCATGCATCGTGCGGAGGTCATGGCCACAAGAAACGCTGTCTTCCATGACAGAAACTTCAACGGGGCCGAATGCAATGGCTCGAATGGCGGACCCATGAGCCTGGTCAGCACCACGTTGAGCTCCCATGCCGGGGCTGGCGCCTTCACCGGCGGGAACGATTGAAACAGTCCTTTCATAAATTCCTTCACCAGGCGATGAGACCACAGGGATGACCTCCCTGTAGTTCTGGTGTATCAGGAAATTGCTGCCAGATGTATCTTGATTGAAGCATGAGATAGTCCAGCTTTGGCTGGCGACAGTAGGTATGGTAGCACTTGAGGGGCTGTTCTCCTGAGAGGGTTAATCTTCTGTGCACGGCACCAGACAGAAAACCTCTTACACTTGTGTCCGTAGCACTTGAGAGTTGAGGATGCCCTGGCCTTTGCTAGGACCTCTCTGCAGTCAGCCGGGATATCGTATCCTCCAAACTCTAGTGCTGCAGGAGCCAGGCCTGCAGTTCAGCGACTCCGGGTTGTGATGAAGAATGGCGCCTCCTTCTCTGGAGAGAAGATCCGCATCCGTCTGCAGTTTGACTGGTGGGGACGCTGACAAGTCCAGAAGGTCCGGGAACCATATCTGTCTCAGCCACTTCGGTGCGACGAGGATCATCCTGCACCGGGACCTCTTGAGTTGGTTGATGAGCCTGAGCAGCAACGGCAACGGAGGGAACGCATAAAGGGACAGGCCGTTCCAAGGGAACGAGAAAGCATCGCCCATGCTCCTCAGCTGGGGGAACCTGCTGGCGAACCTCTGGCACTTTGAGTTCGTCGCCGTCGCTAACAGGTCTATTTGGGGTTTGCCCCATCACCGGAAGAGTTGATCCACTTGATCCTGGCATAGTTCCCCACTCTTGGCACGAGGCAGCTCCCTGCTGAGTGAGTAGGCAATGGTGTTTTTTATCCCTGCTAAATGAAAGGGTACCAGGAACATCCCCTGGGCAAAGGCCCAGTGCCACAGGCCCTGTGCTTCTTTGGACAGGGCTGGGGATCTGGTTCCTCCCCGCTTCCTGATGTAGAACATTGTGGTGGTGTTGCCGTCAAGGGACGGGAGGAAAGACTTGAGAGCCCAGAACACCGCCCGGAGCTCCAGTATGTTGATGTGGTGCGGCCTCTCCTCCGGGAGCCATAGGCCTCTCGCGTGAAGATCCCCGGTGTGCGCTCCCCATCCTTCCAGGAAGGCATTCGTCATCACCGTCACCTGATCAGCTGGGGTATGAAAGTCCATGCCCGCCGCGAGATGCGCGCGGGTGCCCCACCAGCGAACAGCTTGGCGGAATACTTCATTGAGCGAGATCTTGTCCTCGAAGCTGCCCATTGCTTGCATCCAACGGGCGTAAGAAACTCCTGCAAAGGACGCATCCAAAGCATGCACAGGCGCACCAGATAGATGCAGGAGGACATCATCCCGAGAAGGGATTTGATGGACCTCACTCTGGCCACGTCCGTGGCCAGCAGACGCTGTACCTTGCCCAGGATGGCCTTCGTTCTTTCCTCCGACGGCGAGGCCAATCGCGCCACTGTATCGAGCTTGGCTCCCAGAAACAGTGCGACCTGCGACGGGACCATGTGGGATTTGGGGAAGTTGATGGAGAATCCCAGGTCCGCGACCAGCTGGACGGTCTTCGCCGTGTGTTCGACAGCGAGCTCCCTTTTTGTTGCCCGGATGAGCCAATTGTCCAGGTAGGGGTAAACGTGGATCCCCTGCAGGCGCAGCCGTGCCACCACCGGTGCTAAGCACTTGGTGAACACCCTGGGAGCCGACTTCAGTCCGAACAGGAGGGTCTTGAACTGGTAGTGCCGCCCTTGGACCACGAACCTGAGGAACTTTCGGTGCCTTTTTAGAATGGGGATATGAAAGTACGCATCTTCCAAATCCAACAACGATAGGAAGTCGCTTTCCTCCAGCTGTCCCAGCACGTGCTGGAGGGTGACCATGCGGAACTTCTGTGCCTTGATGTACTTGTTCAGTCGACGCAGGTCCAGGATGGGGCGCCATCCACCCGTCTTCTTTCTGACGAGGAAGTATCTTGAGTAAACTCTGGAGCCCCGAAGCCTCTCGATGGCACCTTTTTTGAGCATCGCCTTTACTTCCAACAATCATAGAGGGACGTGGTTTTCCTTCCTGGCCACGGGTGGAATGCAGGGACACTTCTTTAGGAATTCGAGTTTGTGCCCCTGGGCCAGGGCATCGAGCACCCAACGGTCAGTGGAGATGGATTTCCACACGCTGACGAACCTCGTCAGCCGGCCTCCAACCGGGGTGCTTCGGTGGGGGCCTGACACCACGGCCGGTTCAGTCTTGCTTGGTCGCCGCCTTGCCGACGACGGCGAGGTCCTCCTGACTTGCCTCGTCCCCTGTAGGCTTCTTGCGACGAAGAGCGGGCCGCTTGATGGTACATTGAGGAGCCGCCGCCAAATCCCTTGGAGGCACCTTGCTTGCCTCCAGAGTTCAGAAAGGGCGGACGTCGTCGTCGTAAAACTCCCAAGGCCCGAGCCGTCTCTGTGTCGGTCTTGATGGGCTGAAGGGACACATCCACTGTCCCCCCCTAACAGGATGTTCCCGTCAAAGGGCATGTCCAAAACCTTGGCCTGTACATCCCGATGGAAATCCGTCGCCTTGAGCCACCCCCGCGGTCGAAGGCAAACACCGTTGCCCATTGGCGGAAACCGGTGTCGGCAATGTCCGTGGCCACCGTTATGGCATGGTCAGAGGCCACCTCACCCTCCTGCAGGATTGCCAGGGCCTCTGCCCTCTTATCGTCCAGGAGGAAGTCCAACAGGGGGGCAATCTTGTACCACAACTCCCTGTCGTAGCGGGCCATGATCGCTAGGGCGTTGGCCGCCTTAATAGTCGTCGCCGCCGCCATGACTCGTCGTCCCATGGCATCCAGCTTCTTTCCCTCGCTGTACGGCGGGGAAGTAGAGGTCGAGGCCGATGCCCCCCTGCTTTCTTGGCCGCTGCTGAAATGACCGAATACGGGGTCGGATGCACTGTAAGGCACAAAGGGGCAACGTTGGGGACCCGGTACTTCTCGTACCAGTCCCTCTTAGCAGGTGTTGTGGACGGGTTCTTGAGGAGGGCAAGTCCCTCGTCCCAGATGTCATCCAACAACAGCACCACAAGGACCGTTTTCCCTTTGGCCTCAGGCTGTTGGTAAAGGAAGCCTTCCTTCTTCTCTTCGGGGCAGAGCTGAAAAAGCTTGGATGCCCTGGCGATCATGGCGTGAAACAAGCCAATTTCGTCGGGAGGGGACGCCCGAGGAATCGGCGACGGGAGATCAGTCCCGTTGTCACCACCGTCGTCGTCCGTCCCTTTCGTGGCCGTATCCGTCCCCGTGTCTTCCCTCAGGGTCGGGAAGGAGACAAAGGCTGAGAAGGTGGGGTTGGATGGATCTTTGTCCTCTTGTTAGGGGGGCTTCCCGACGGACTCTGCTCTGTCGGGTCGTCCATCGGAGGCAAGGGCAACCTGGTCCTCATCTCCGTGCATAAGGCCTGGATTGCTGTCAAAATGGCCGCCGAGTTGTCTTGTGGCCCGGGCTACGACAGACGCGACGGTTTCTCCTTCTCCACCAGAGCCTAGTTGTCACCGGAGCTCTTGTCGTCCCCCCTCATCGGGATCCCTCCTGTGGGGACGGGCCTCCTATGACTTCGACCAGTTCCTCCTCGGAGGTCGTGTCCGTTAAGGCCACCGCACCCCCCCTCTTTTTCCACTGGGGTCTTCACGGGGGTCTTCTCGATGGCCTTAAAAGAGGCTTCCCTCCGCAGGGGCAGGGAAACTCTGGGCCCGAGGTTGCCTCCACTGGGGGAGCCTCCACAGGCTTCCCCAGGGCTGTAGTGATACCCTCAATAGAGGCCTTGGCCGGGTGAATCAAGGCCTTCACCACCTTGGGCGCGCTTGAGGCCTTCACCTTAGGGGGAGGGTCACCGCCTCGTACCCCTTCGGCCTGTTCCTTCGAGATCAACCGGGGCCTCTCCAGAAGCTTAGCCGGGTTCTCTGACTTTCTGTTCCCCGAGCCAGAGCGTTGGCTCGCGGTTGATGAAGGTGCGCCCTGCCTGGCAGCCGAGGAGCCCGACCGTTCGGCGCTCCCGGTGCCCGCAGACTCGTTGTGCTTTGCCTTCTGTTGGGCCCCCGTTGCCGGGGCGCCCTCACAGGACTTAGAAGACTGCTCGGGTTTCTTCTCACCTGCTGGGCTCTTACTTTCCAACCAGTTGGCGAGACGGGTCCGACGGTCCCTCATGGTCCGTTCCGACATGTTCATGCAAAACGCACAGTCCTTCTCCACGTGCGATTTGTGTTCATGAAGGCAGTAGAGGCACTTTGAGTGCTCGTCCTCCTTGAACAGGTTCTGTAGCTTGCATCCAGGGCAGTTCCTGAACAGCTTGCCCAGTGTCGAGCTTCCTTTCTCCTGGGCCATGTCCACGAGGTAGGCCTCAGAAAACTTCTGTAATCCTCCAAGAAGCGTAGCTCGACAAAAACTTCACCCTTGAGGGGTGTAGAAGATTCCGAAACGGGTCCCTGTTGATCGGAAGTAGAAGCGGTGGAGCTTGAGGCTCTATTTAACCGAAAAATGAGATAAATCTCTTTGAAAAAGCGCAAAACGCAGAAAAAGCTAGAGAGCTATAACACGAGGATTCCCAACACTTGAACGTGTGGTAAAAATCTGAGGATGGCTGCCAGAGGCGGGGCTTTGGGAGAGGGCAGTCATTGGCTGGGGGCAGTATGACCCAGAGACCAGTGATTGGTTACTAAGAAAGATCAGAAACAAAACTGATACTGATTTTTTCTTTACCGAGGATTCCCAGTCTGACGACAGGGAATATTCATGAGCATGTGAATCCATGCCAGACCCCATGCTGGAGAATATGCTGAAATCACAACTGACGCAGTGTTCTCCATTCCCGGCAGGAACAGTGTTCGAGTTCCTATTCAACAACTCTGACTAATCAGGAAAATGGGTTTGGTGCAACCCTGGTGGAGACTGCAGTTACTTCACATGTAGTGTGGACGACCATGCAAAATACCATAGACATCTTGGCAGTTTGGCTCCCAAAGTTACACGTGAACAGAGTCATGTAGGTAGTGTGGTCGATACGTCGACCAGAGGGGGGATTGAAGGTGGATGTCTAAGTATGACCCTCATTTTTTTCTTTTCTTTTTATTGGCTTCTACAAACCTTTAAAAGAAAAAAACACAAAAAAAGAGACATATTTCCATAAGTCTTATCCATCCTTAGCATCAGATAGAAGATATAAAGCAAGACAATCCACAACCAACCATGAGAGGCGACAATTGAAATTCAGAAGTTATGTCAAAATTTGGCAGATCTCAGCTCAAGGAAATAAAGAGGAATAAAGAGGGGAAAATAGAAAGCAAGGTCAAACAATCACATAGTCTGTTTACGCTTTTCATGTCCATATACCCCTTTCATTGTTCTTTTCCATCAACCGGGGATTTTGAGGTCAACTTTATTTTGATGTCACTTAGGAAGTTAGTTAAGGCATAAATTAACTTCTTATCAATTCCATCAAACATCTTTTGCCACCAGTCGTATGCACATAGTGTCAATTGACTTGCGAATAAAACTCCCAAGTATCTCGTTCTTATTGAGCGCAGATCTTCACAAAATAGGACAAGATGTTTCAAAGTCTTTTTCTTTTGAACAAAATCTGCACGTCAGGTTGAGATTAGCGTGTTTCGGCCATCTCTTTAGTCCGTCGTTTGTCTGAAAAGCATTCAGTCTGAAACACAGGTACAGGGCGCTTAATCGACCCTCATGACCCCCAAACCACTCTCAGCCCGAAGACCGAGACAAATCGGATGCTCCTCACTCTTAGGCCCTTCATCGCCATCATCGATGCATCACAGATGTGAGAAACGTTACTCTCAGACAGCCATTCGGGCCATAAACAGCGATCTTCAGTAGATTATGGACACAGACATAATGATGGACACACGTACAAATTTCTATATATAGTCACATTCTTCACCAAAGCGGAACCACAAGACACCAAAGTATACGTATATCAAGCTTGAATATGCTCGACTGCCACCAACTTGGACAAGCCATACGGACACGTGTGGAAGTTATTGGCCCACAGAAATGAATGAGGAAGGGGTGACAAGCTTCAAATACAGGGAAGGGCTGGTATGATCGCTGCAGCCGGATGCAAGCATAAACCATGCACCCAGCCAAGGACAAGTGGAGGCGGAAAGTTCCTGGTAACCAAGACGATAAACCACCTGCGTGAAATTCAGACTAAAATCCTCATAATTACAGGCAAGAGCTCCATTTCATGGTCTCAACACCCGTGACCTAGCAGAACAAGACCATGCCCATTTAATCGAGGTGGACGGAGAGAAGCTATGCCCACCAAATCAGAGGTGAAAGGATACAAGTGCTGCTCACAAACTGCCAACTGAATGTACTCTCATGCTCAGGTGATCAGAGGTGGCAACATTAGGGAACACAGTCCCTCCATGTTCATTCTCATTGCCTTGAGAAGGTACACGCAGCCTGGTAATGGTCCAGTGTCTTTGCATTGGGTAGGTTGGTTCCTTCCATTCTTGAGTTATTTCTTTTTATTTATTTTTTATTTTTATTGTTATGATCAGTAAAACCTGATCTTTCAACAAATGTATACAAAATTTAAAATGTCACATCAGTAATAGAAAAATGTATAAACATATTACTCTTTTGAATTTACATGAGCATTCAAAGAAAACTTAGGTGCATTATTTAACAATTAAACACAGATTATTACATTACGTTAACCACTGTTAGCATCATTCTGTTTTTTATTCAAAGAATTTAAATATTTCACATCTGCATATCTTAATCGTTTGGAATGACCACTATGTAATATTAGCCATAGTTGGTCAGACATGGTAACAGTGGTTTCATTAAACAGATGTTTGAAGTAAAATATTTGCACTGGTAACAATTCAACACACTCCACTATCAGATGTTTCAATGTTTCGATCTCTTGGTCACAAAAACGAAAAACCTGGTTGGATATCTTTTTCCATCTAAATAACATTTCTCTTGTGGGCCATACATAAACTGAATCGCAAGAAATCTGTACGATGGCTTGGATTTGGGGATACCTTTAAATATTTTTCCACATGGCCTTGTGCTTTAAGATCAAATGGATTCTGTACAAATTTCTGAATTTTCAGGCAGGCATTTCTTGTCTTAATCCCATCGGATTTCCACAATTTACATTTGGTTTTATTTGGATTCTCAATTAGTAAGATCTCCAAAATATCTGCACTCTTTAAAAAAAATTTAGCATGAACACGCCAGTTTTTTGCAAAGGTATCATCTGCTAGCAACAAATGTCCAGATATAATTAGGAGTAGCCCATTAGTATTATCCTGGATAATACATTTTCTATACTGTTGGCATACTTTCCATTTATATACAGCATAGAAAGAAATTAGACCCATTTCGTGTCTGATAATCGGCATGGATTCAGAGTTTGGTAACATAAGGGATTTTTTCCAATAGGCATTTTCATATTTAGACCAGTAAGCATAGGATTGACATTTTTTAGATTCTGACCCATATAAAATAGTTGGAACACCTTTTTGTTTATAATATATAATCAAAGGGTCTATGGTGAATTTACAATATTTCGCTCGAATGATTCGTGCTTGTGATAGAGCAGTAAAATGTTTCATTTGAAGATGATCTTCATATGGTTTGTCAGAGACGTGATTATTCATGCATATCCCAAGATAGATGTATGAGTTTACTACCAGGAGATCACTATTCTGTAACTGCCAATGATATGTTTTCTGCCCCTTTTCCACGCAAAATTGCATGACTTGAGTTTTGATGTTATTAATGCTAATGCAACTTTTCCTAGCATAGGTGTCTAGGGTATTCAACATGGTGCGTAATCCTGCTGGTGTTTTGGATAGCACCATCTCATCGGCATAGAGAAGCCAATTTATGGCTGTCCCATAGAGTTTTGGTGGGTCGCTAACTAACCTTCCAAAGCTGGACCCAATGTCTAGAAGGAAGAAATTAAACCGGGCAGAAGCTAACAATCAGCCCTGTTTCAACCCCCGAGTGGTCACTATGGAGTCGGACAACAAGCCATCAGTACTCAGACAAATCTGGATTGAGGTATTCACATGTAATTCAAGGATCCATTTTAATATGGACCATGGACATGCCAGATCCACCAGTTTCTTAACTAGTAGTTCCCTAGGAACAAGATCAAAGGCTGACCTAAAGTCCACGAATGCCGCATATATGGGTTGTTTACACTGTTTCCCTTGATGGATGATGGCATTCAAGGTAATTAGGTTAATGGCTGTGCCTAGGCCAGGTAGGAACACTGTTTGAAAGGGATCTCTGTAACTCAATTTATTTAGCCATTTGTTAAACTTGCCTTGAATCATACGGGCGAAGATTTTCCCCAGGCAATCTAATAAAGCAATTGGTCTATAGGAGGCAGGGTTTGCCCGGTCTCCTTTCTTAAATATGGGGAGGATGATCAAAGTTTTCCAATTCTGGGGGATACGCCCTGTCACCATGAAGTTCTTGAAAATAAGATGTAATATGTCAGTCCATAGGTCTATATTTTGTTTTAATATAACATTATGAAGACCGTCTGGCCCAGCCGCTCTGGAAGTACTTTGATCGGGATGATATACATTTCTTCATATCAAAGTGCACATTATGATCAGCGATAATTTTATCCCAATCTAGAAGAATATTCGAGAATGGTGTGGCATATATATTACCAAAGAATGTTCGCCATTGTTGTTCACAAATTGAATTTATTTGTATCGTTGGTAGATTTTTAGTCAGGGTGTTATTTAATAGCGCCCATATAACCCCAGATGATTTCAGGATGATCTGTCTCATAACATGTTGATATTGCGAGGCACGAGGCGCTCTTAACCATCTTTTGAATGAACTTTTTAATTGCTTTATCTGCTCAAGGTTGGTTGCAAGAGTAGACCTGGACACATTAGGTAACATCCTTATATGTCTCCTTAATTCACTCTTTTTACATTTCACCTCTAGGTCAAAGGCATGAAGGTGACTTATTACCTCGCTTAGGTTTCGCCCTCAGAGTTAAAAATAGCTGCATAGCATGAACATAACATCCAGCATCACTGTCATTGTCATCAGAATATAAGTCACACAAAACATTTTTATACTGACATAGTTTTAACTTAGACCATTTTACACGATTGCCAGAGTTGTTAACCTGCAAATCAGACATACTGATATTAAAGGTCTGGTTCTTTGTTATAGGCCACTCACATGTTAGACAAAGTTGACTATGATCGCTCAGAAATGTTGGCTTAACCGAAAATGCTGATATTTTACTCAGGAAATGATCATTCACATAGATGTAATCCAGAGTTGCATGACTACCATCATTATGCCAGGTGGCGTTCGGGGGGGGGGGGGGGGGGACATCACCTTGTATTGAACCATTTACCATAATAACATTTCGGTCAGTCATTATTGATGACCAACGATGTTCATCCAACATACATCCATCATTTTTTGTAGCCAAAAGATGTAAATTTAAATCTCCCATTATGAAAGTATTAGTAATGGTTTCATCTAGCAACAACTGATCAAGTATCATGGACAAATGCTCAAAAAACGCTTCTGGAGAGAGATGTTTTTTTCCCCCCAATAGACAATGGCACTAAAACTTTGGCCATACTGAACCTTGACATATTGAAAGCAGGGGGAGGGAGATCTATGCCATATGACTTCCAAATTTTTGTCCTTACGAAAGGCCATCAACAAACCAGCCATTGGACGTCCCTTCAACTGAACAATTGCAGGGACTATGTAGATATTATATTGATCCCAAATATGTATAGCACGGAGCCACATCTCCTGGAACACTAGAATGTCATATTGGAGTAACTCCTTACTCCTGTTATTAATGAAATGTTTGTGTCCTCGCATGTTCCAGAAGACTAGGCTGATGGTTTCAAAGGTCCGGGATTGTTATGATCTCATATTGCAGACTTGATTCGGGCACAAGTTTTGTGCTTCCAACCACGGATGGTATAGAAGTTGTGCTATCACCATAGATTCTAACTTTTGGATGGTCAGGAATTAAGAATTTCGTATCATAGGTAGTCACATCTTGTGTCAGTATAAAACCCAAATTATAGAATGCAGTTCGTGCTAACCACAAGGTATTTAACACAACCCTCTACTGGATGAACAACCGTGCTTCCGTAAGATCGGTATTGTTAACAAATTCCACTAAGCTAATATCAGCTGATGTCAAATCTTCGAGCGCAGTGATTGCTGCGCAGATGTTCAAAAAACTGGCTTGGTTGAGATCAGTAGCAAAAGGATAACCACGGCCTTTCATGAGTAAGCGATGAGGGTTTTTAAAATTGTGCTTCCCCAATATCCCTAGATGCCGTCGGACCAGGCTCATTCTGTTGAATTTTGTCTGGCCTGCTATTTGTTGTCGACCCGAGGCCCCCATGGACAGAGGGCTCTTGAGCCATCGTTATTTGGAGCAACTTGGGCCTTTCAGTAATAGCACTATATTGGGTATGTCGATATGGGGAACCTGATTGGGTTGCTCAGAATTACTTGGCACCACCTGATTAGATCGCCTGATGGACTGTGTAAGAGCTTCATTTTCCTTGGTGTATTTTTAAAAAAAGGCCCTTATTTCATCACGCAGGTCTTGTATCATACCATCAGTGTTGCTTAACTCACAGCTATGGGGCACTTTCGCTTCAGGAGGGACTACAGTTGGCTTTGTCACTTGAATTTCCCTGATGGGTGCTATAATGGACTGCGTGGTATATTTTTCAAATGAGGCCCGTATTTCATCATGCAAGTCCTGGATCATACCAACAGTATGTGTTAATTCATTTCCATGTATGGCTTTTGCCGAAATCACATTGGAACTTATTGTCTGCAGCTTACTGGCAGAAGTTACGTTTTGTGATTTCTGTGACCTTTAATTGTATTGGGTTGACTGCATTTGGGATATTTTCACATCCACTTGGAGTGGATTGAGAAGAAGATGCCGCAATTTCAAGTAGATCATCAAGTGGTTTATATTTGAGTTTCCTTCACTTTTTGATGGTCTTTTAGTTTGTGATTCAATTTCCTTTTTTTTTGGCAGCAATGACCAGTTTAGCTGCTTTTTTAGCTTTAGCTACAGAGTTCCCATTGGAAGGTATGCTACTTTTTGTACAGTCTATACCTTGTATCATAGTCCGTACGGGCACCAATGGCTGTACTTTTAAATTAGTAAACATCAGTGCAAAGGGTAAGCTTTGCACCTTCAGGATTACCTCAGTTGGTGTAGCGGTATCTGGTTCGAGACTGACTTTAGCAATATCTGCTTTTGCAGAAGTCAATGTTTTTTCTATATTTTTTGATGTCTCAGCTTCCACATTGAAAAGCTGTAGGGGACTTGTCTGGGTATATTGGCTTACAGAGTTGGACGTACCTTTACCAATTGCTGCACTTTGTACCTGCTGTTCTTTACTAGCTACTAAGCGTAACAAATGTATCTCTTTGGTCCGTTTAGTCATCCTGTCATCCAAAGATTCATACAACTTTACTAAGGATAGAGGAGCCGTGTTCATTGCAGTCAAGGTATTATTTAGGGCTGGCGCCTCAGGAAAGGAGAACCTGTTATCTCTATACGGCACCTGGCTCTCACGTATAAAATAAGGGTGATTGCTATCAAGTTCATTAAATCTAGTTCATCTGGGTGTTGGAGCTACAAATGAGAGGTTTGAAATACTGAAAGGTGACTTTTCAAAACAGAATTGGAGATTTGTATATCTTACACCACAGGATTATTTTCAGAAGTTTGATCACTCTTTGGAGTCTAGTGTTGGTTTGTATGATTTATCTTCAAATTGAATCAGATCACCTGAGTTAGAACATATGTACATCACCTCTGGTGTGTCAGATTCATGATGACTAGATTGATTCATGAAGGCCAATGCATCTTCATCAATATCGCCTACTGCCGATAGTTTTTCATACTCCGCTTGCAATAAGTGCTGTGCTTGAACAGAACACACAGGAATAGTTGTGGGGGATTTGATAGGTTGGGCAGCAGGAGGTAGATCACCAGTGTCGGTTACTTGGGAGATGCAGATTTCTTCCGTTATACATGCTAGTGCAATAGTTGTATCCGCTACTTCCCTCCCCGCTTGCTCAGATTGCACATTAGGAAGACATAGTTGTGGATCAGGCACCACTTCAACAGAAACATTGTTAAGAGCCAATTGCATTTCAGCTGAAACATTGGTAATAGTCATTTGTTGTGCTGCATCAGAAGACGTAGTGCATGGCAATTGTACGTTAGCATCTTTTTGTAGGGACGCAGGCATCAAGTCTTCCAATGTCACCATGTCTATTTTGCAAGAAATTGCGAATATCTACATTTAAAGAACTCGCACGCTTTCTGTCTTTGTTATCTTTGAGCCTTTTAACCATCAATGCTTTCTTGGCTTGTAGGGGTAATAGGTTATAAATATCTGACTCATTCTCTGGCATACCCGTTTTTAGTGAATTTATTTGTCTTGACATGTCCAATACTAACAACTACAAAACACTGATATGCAATAAAAAGAAAAACAAACTCCTCCCAACAATATACCAGAACACCCACTCCCGCTATCCAGCTAGACAGCAAGACAGCCCACTCAGCAACCACTCGCTCAAACACGCGCGCTAAACGCAAAACAGTCCAAATGGCCACAAGAAGGCAAATGGCAACAAAATAAATCAGGAACAGAAGTCCGAAAATTCGTGTCCAATGCAACCAGGAACAGCGTAGCCAGCAGCAAGAAAGCCCACTCAACAACCACTCGCTCAAAGGCGCGTCACCTTTCATGTGAAGATATAATATGTTGCAGGAGCCAATGGTCTGCCTGCGACCCTGCAACATTGTAGATTAATTGCATACAGGTGATCATAAAACTGACTCCCTAGCTATCAACGCCATATACCAAGTCATCCAGGCCTGGATGGCGCAGCACGAACTATGCTTAAACGATGAGAAAACTGAACTCCTCATCCTAGGTTCACCCTATAAACTTAGTAAACTTGACCCTTCATTCCAGTCCTTTTCCATCGTTGGTAACACCATCAAAGTGGACACCAAGACACTTGGCATGTACCTTGATTCTACCCTCTCCTTAACTAGACAAATCAATGCAGTCTCCTCAGCTGCATCCTACACATGCAAGCTCATTACAGCCTGCCGCCCTTTCTCGTCACCAGTAATTGTACCACACGTGCCAGGACCCTGGTCCTATCCAAAATTGACTACTGTAATGCCCTCTATTCAGGCACCAACCAATGCAATATCAGAAAACTCCAAATCATCCAAAATAATGTCATCAGAGCAACCCTTAATATTCCCAGGACTGCACACATCTAAACACAGACGTAACCTCCGCTGGCTCTCAGTCACCCAAAGAATATCCCTGAAAACTCTGACACACACACAAAAGTATCACGAACCGAGCCCCCAGCTACCTCTCCAACAGGTTCATAACTCACTCAGCTGCGAGACCCCTCAGAAGCACACACGCTAACTGCCTGGTTGTCCCACGATTCAACCTACAAGAATCTGGAGGTCGTAGCTTCCCAGTCCTCGCAGCTAAATTGTGGAACACTCTTCCTAACTCACTCAGATCTGAACTGTCGTTCCCTGCCTTTAAGCGCAAGGTTAAAGACTGGCTGTTCACCCCTGACTAGGCACGACCTGTTTGGAATTCTTATCTCAGCATCTCAGGCCCTCTCTGCATTATGTCACAAACTTACATTATGTTTTGATTATGTATCTTGTACACTGTAGTCATTTTTATGTATATTTCAAAGTAATTATTGTGCCTGTAACTATGTACATTTTGTATATCTTGTATATCTCACAGTAATTACTGTGCCGGCAACTATGTATATTTTGCATATTTCAAGTTAAACAGTTTTTATGTATATAATTTGCTTTAAAACTAAGTATGTAACCTTTACTGTAACTAAATAATGTGCCCGGTTACCTTTGGGCCTTGCGCGCTATACAAAAACAAAATACAAATACAAATGCATATGGTTTTTCCCCTTCTGTAATGGCTTGGCAAGCTGAAAATCTATGGTCTGGAGGGTGGCCAGAGATATGCCCGTGGTTATGAATAATTCAAAACCTTCCAGCCATCACCTTTTTGTTTGCTAAAGTCATCCCGAGTGGGACAGGTATGCCCAAACGTGGGTCCTGATTCTGCCCGGCCTAGACACCCAAGCTACTTCTCACTGATGATGCCCAACAAGGCTGAAACATGTCTGGGGATGCTTGTGGTCTCGTGCAGAAGGGATGTGACCTAGCAGTTTGGGCTGCACTGGGGTAGGACCAAGCCTGATTTGCATACGGTTTTCCCCTTCTTTAATGGCTTGGCAGGCTGAAAAACAATGGTCTGGAGGGTTGTCCAAAGCTATGCCTGTGGTTCTGATTAATTCAAAACCGTCCAGCAAACACCTTTTTGTTTCACATTGTAGATTGAAACATGTAGAGGTGGTCCCAGGAGCAGGCCACCAGATATGGCTATCCAATAGTAGAATTACCCCTATAGGACATGCATAGTTCACCTAAACTGACCAATGTGAATGCCCAATAGGATTTGGGGACGGAGCCTGGTTTTGTGATGTCACACCTGGAAAAAACCGGGCGACACTCTGAAGACGAGCACCCTGGAGAAGTTGTTTATCTAGTGTGATCCCTGTCATTTATTAGATAAAGAGTAAACTTTGCCCCATGGATGAGTCTTCTGTTCTTGCCATGGGGAGTTTTTGATGGGGCCCCGAGAGTCTCTCTGCTGGTAATTGAAGTAACTGTTATAGAGCCCTGCCACTCTTCTACACATGTGTGGTCTAATTTGGATCCAGACAAATTTTGGGGCCAGTGGGGATCTTTGTAGCCCCATTTTCTCAATCAACTCCAATTGTTTGAAGTATACTGATCGGGCTCAAGACTACCGTACAGGGAGAGCTCCTCCGATTCTTCACAGCTTTCCAGCAGTACCATCCACCTTAAGTGGTGCACTGCAGATACACTTCCCTTCCATTTCTGACTAACTTTTTGTAGGTTTCCTGAACAGGCTGGTAGGATTGTCACCATTTGTTATTGTTTGTAAGGGTGAGCTACTGTACACCACTATTTTTACCGCGATAAGGCCTTTTAGGCGACTATGTGCTCAAAATGGCTTCCAATCACAGTTTAATCCCTGTTCTTGGATAGTTATCCTTTGTCAACAGCCTGCCTCAATTTACATATAGTAAATAACCACATATGGTGCTGCATTCTCTCTGCCAAGCACTGGGGAAGTTCCAGGGTGTATCTGAACTGGCTGACACTGAGTAGGGCAGCTGTCTGGCAGAAATGTGTATTGGGAACAGATGGAATTCATTGTTGCAGGGCAGTTTCTGGGGGAGCTGGCTGAAGAGCATTTGGTAGCCACACTCACTTTGGAGGCTGCTAGGGGACCTCTTTTGGGGCTGGCATCCCCCAGTACAGGTCATTTTGGTAAAAGGAGAGTATCTGGAGCCATCTGATATACTGACCCTTGAAGCAAAGTATGCATTGCTTGAGAACAAACAGGCATACGTGTGGTTACTGCTGCAAACTACATTGGCCAAGCCAGCCAACACGTAGCAAAGCCTTCTCATTGTCGGGGGAACCATTGAACAGGTGCCTCCCCTTGGTCTGGTGGGCCCAACAATCAGAAGTCATACACTGCTTTCCTCACCTTTCAGAGCTGGGAAGAGTGGCTGGATCTGTAACTGTCCTGCATGTTCTGGGCACTGGACTGCCACTCTACATGGGCACAGTCTAACCGTTCGGCTGAAACCTTTGCAAGCATCTTCTCTAATTGATGGATCTGGACCACCTTGCTGATGGTGTTCTTCATTAAGGAGAAAGGCCTGCCTGGGACAGGAGTTTAACTGTCCTGCTGTATGGTGCCTGCTGACCCTATCCAGGCACCCTTGAAATTCTCCTCCCTTCTGTTGCTCCTGTGGGGTCTTCCTCTATGGTGGCTACCCAAGTGAAGTCATCTCCCCACCATCTATGGGTGTCTGACCCGACTGTCAGACGAAGCATCACACCGTGACCAGTAAGCCTCCGGCCACAGTTCCAACAGTAAGCACCATGTTTGCCAATAATCCTGTTGCATGAGGTGGTCATTTCATCCATTCAGCATCCAGGTGTCTGTGTTTCCTGCATGTCCTTAAGCACCCCACCCCATGTACCCCATAGGATATCATTGTGTAGCCCATGACCGCACAGGGCTCAGCTAGTATGGCTACATGCTTGTCCCCTGGGGGAATACCTAGAAATAAAGATATAGACACCTGGGTAATAAAGGTTTAACAGTGTAGTGTGCGTTTCCTTTATGCATGTGTCCTATGTGTGTGTGTCTTGGACTAAACCATCCAGCCAAACATGGGGCTGGATGGAATGTTTAAAAAGAAAAGAAGAAATGAACAAATAGAACTTAACTGCAGTTAAGAGAAAAGGAGTCCAGTGAGGATCTAAAATAAAACAGTTGGAAAAAGGACAGTTTGAGAAGAGAGAAAGGGGAGATGCAGAAAGACTTCTGTGGGAGGGTGGCTGCCTCAAAAGGCAAACCAAGGCTGAATCCAGCAAATGGTGCCTGGCAGCATTTAGGGAGAAATCCCCCCCTCCCCGTCCCCAGAATCTCATCCAAGGGGGCAGAGCCGCTTATGTCAGGTGCAACTCTGCCACCCCGGGGCTGTGCCGATGGTCGGCCTCCTGGGGGGCACACTGAACAGACCCAGTGATATTCCTGGCCCAGGCAGTGTGCCAGGTGCTGCCTGAGCCCATAAAGAACAGCCCTGCCCAGGCCACATGTGGGGAAGGTGGCCCAGACTAGGCTGTGTCCCTGAAGGCCCACCTCATGGCCAGTGAGGCGGGCCCTTCATTGAAGTCCTCCCGCCCCGGAAGTTAAGTGAGGAGTGCGGTGACCCCATTGTGACAGTGTTTTATGTAGTATATTTATGTTGCAAGTCAATGTACATATGTATGTGCAGGTGTATGTGTTTAAGTACTGTTAGGTAGGGTCATTGTTATGTAGGGGAAAGTGTAGAGTTGGGGTAAGTGTTAGGAGGTATGTTAAGTAGAATAAAAAGTTAAGTAGGGTTAGGACCCATTATTTACAATAGGGGGTAGAGGGGAGGTACTCTGGCATGAGGTAGCAGTATAATTTGGCGGCCTGCTGGAGGCCGCCTAGCAAGATGGGACCTCATACTCCATGTGGGTGGTACCAGAGTTTAGGTAGGAGACCTATTGTGCCAGACTCACCCCAAGGCTCTCAGAGACCCCTCGAGGAAGGGTGAGCAGACATAGTAGGCCCCCAGTCTGTTAGCATTCATGGCGGGGAAATCCTAGGGAAAGGTACAAGTGGTTTTCTTAAATAAAGAGGGGTCCCCGTTGGGATCCCTATACAATTCACTCTGGTGTCTGTGTCTAAGAACTCAGGGTGTAGCCCATCTCCTGTTAAAAGCAATGTTATTTTGAGATTCAGCACCCCTCCCTATCCAGCGAGACTGAAGGGTTTGGGTGGTGGTTCCCACGAGGACGCCCCCGGTGCGGGTTGAGAGGTGCATGCCCTTGCTTGAAACCGGGTCGGGAAACAGTGGCTACAGTCAGACATTAAGTGCACTTTGCAGCTATCCGCATCTTGCCATTGGTGGTGGATCCTGACAGTGATCCGGTTTGGGATTCCCCCTAGAAATACAGGATTTGTAGTCTGTACTTTTTACAGGAACTCTATATTTTGGATGATACAAATGATATAACTCTAAATACTAACATTCAAGCACATTGCTTTTCTATTGTCGAGGTAGTTGAGCCATAGCACTGCTGTTCAAACTGACACTAAGAAGTTTGCACGACAAGGGATACCAACCTGTAACAGCTGAACATGCTTGTGGGTTAGTGCTTTGACTTTCTACGTTTAGTTAAGAGTTGATGCCTTATAAGGCTTGCAATTTGGGTTGAACATCTTCCCTGATCTCCAATTTTAAGAACAGTTAGCATTTTCGATTGAAACTGTATTAATACTACACTAGTGTGTAACGCATTCTGAGTTACTAAACTGTGAATACATGTGTGCAGCTTATTGATTGGACTTTGAGGTGTCTCGATATTAATGCAAGGGAGTTCTCTAACAAATAGTATATAACAGGACTGCATGGTGTGGGTGCAATTCAGGGTCTGTGCAGCGATAGCCATCCTGAAGTAAGATATGGACCAGGTGAGAAAACCACCAAAAACTTTCCTATGAGAGAAGGTGTTTATTAGGGATGTGTTGGTGCGCTTGTCCTTTACAGAGAGCAGAGTTTGGATACAAGGGCCGAGGATAGCTTGGGCCTACTGCTTTTTTCCTATAGTGCCGCCTTCATATCAAATACTCTGATGGGATTCTAACAGCTAGATTGCTCGTAATGTGTCTAGTAAGCCCTGCCATTGCTACCAATTCTAGCACATAGGTGCACAGTCACATTTAGATAACTGTATAGTTCCTTTAGCCCATTGGAAATGTGTTAAGTAAACCTGCCACTGCTAACCTACTTTAGCCTCAGGCGTACAGTTGCACTATTACTGTTCCTGTCACTGCCTAGATCTGCACCTGTAGCTCTCCCAATAACGCAGTAGTAGCCTTCTGCATTATTACTTGCCAAGACCCGCTCCATAGGTGTGATCTTTCAGTTACCCTACGGATAGCAGGCACCTAGCCCATCTCACCTAATTAAACCATGCCAGGTTGGTTATTACTCATGATGTTTCCCTTTTGTATTATACCACACGACTTACCTTGCATAGGCGCCCAATTTATTATCCATGATAATGGCCTCTCTAGAGCAGCATGCCCCCGTCACCACCCCATCCCCTGCCCCACACCCTTCTTGGCACTAACCAACCCTTTTGCCCCCAACATCACCACCTGATTAGCAGTCAAACAGACTATATAGGGATCCAAAAGCCACAAATACCTTACTCAACCATTACTAATAAATTACCTAAAATGACTACTCCGGTCCTCGGTGTACTTAGACGCACCAGACTTAGATCACGGACCTTCACCACTCAGTTTTCCCAGCAGGGACCTCTCCAAAGTTAAGCAAACAAAACAGATCCCTTTACAAGGGCTCATAAGAACCCAAAGACTCAGATCCTGATTCGTAAACCATCCTAGCACAAGTGCCTCTACCACCTCTGCCACCATAGGAAGCGCACCTCCATTAGCGACCCAATCTAAACCCCCTAAAAGGATCACCACAACCAAAAAAATCCATCATCATAGGGACCACCAACCCATACCCATCTCCCCCAGTCCAAGAGCCATCCCCTCCTATATACCTCAAAGCAGCCCTCATTAATGCACGGTCCATACCTGCTCATGCCACAGAAATACATGACTACATCACTGAGCAACAACTTGACCTACTTATAGTGACTGAAACCTGGCTCCACCAAGCCTCCGGACCTTCACTCTCTTGCCATTCCTCCAGACTACACCATCCTTAGGGTGGACAGAATGAAGTCAGTAGGTGGGGGAGTAGCTATTATTGCTAAAACCCATCTCAAAATAAGAACCTGCCCAATTGAGAACCCAGACGGCTACCAAGTCCTGCTAGCTAAACTAGCTATGAACCATAAGACTACTATCTACAGAACACCTAATACTAAATCTCAGCCAGAATTAGACATACCTTTATTACTAACGCCACTTATTAAACCGAACACAAAATGTCTAGTCCTAGGGGATTTGAATCAAGGATTTAATGATACCCAAGACCACAACGCAGAAGCACTACTTAGGCACTCAAAGACATGGCATTCACACAACTCGTGAACGCCCCTACCCACACAAAAGGGAGAATATTAGACTGGATACTACCACTCAACACCATAGTATCCATAGATTCCATTAACTCAGTACCCTGGTCAGACCATCACAGTATATACTTCTCCATCTTGTGCAATGAACCAGACCTACCTAAAAATGTCATTGTGGAATCTTACGTAACTAGAAACATCCGCAAACTTTCTGCAGAAAACCTCAACCCATTACTAGCTAACACCCTCAACAACAAAAAGATCAATACTGAAAATCCCTGTGCCCTGGCTAACATTTACCATACTTGTCTTACCAGCACAATTGATACCCTAGCACCTTGTGTTAACAAAACCAAACGCAAGGACAAAAAATCTTTTTGGTTTAATGAGGAATTAGTCTCTCTTAGACGGATTAAAAGATCGCTTGAACATCGGCTAAATAAATCCCATACCTTAGAAGCCATGGAAGCATTCAACTCTGCAAATAAAATCTACAAATCAGCCATCATTACCCATAAAACAGATGCCTTCAATACCAGAATCAGTAATGCATCCTCTGATACTAAAGAATTATTCACCATACTCCGAGTTGGAGAATCCGATCCCCATAATCAACCCAGTCCAACCAAGTAAAGAATGGTGTAACACCATCCAAGATGCCCTGGCCACACAAATTAAACTATTACAAAACAAAATCCCCAAAAGAAATCTCCTATCGGATAAGCACTCCACGTCTAACCAAATCACCATGAACATAGAAGATACCACCCCTCTCTTTAACTTCACCCCATTCTCCCATGATGTAGTACTTAGTACTATAACCAAACTCAAAGCTTCAAATTGTAAAGGAGACAACTTTCCAGCTCACCTAATTAAATTATGCGCCCCCACCCTCACACCTATAATTACTAATTTTGTGAATGTCTCATTCTACACCAATCTGGTTCCAGTCAGCATTAAAGCGGCATGGGTCACCCCTCTACTAAAAAAGCCCACATTAGGTCCATTAGCGCCTACGAACTACCGGCCCATAATGACTGTCCCCTTCTTACTTAAAACATCGACAAAATAGCCTACAACTAAATACAAACCCACCTTGAACAAAATAACCTACTAGGAGCTAGACAATCTGGCTTTAGGCCCAACCACAGTACTGAGACAGCCCTTTTAGACCTGAAAATACAACTGGACACTATCAGAGACTCAGGCAAATTAGCCACCCTACTGTTGCTGGACCTATCGTCAGCATTCGACTTGGTAGACCATGACAAACTATGTGACGCTCTAAAAAAAGATTTGAATTTCTCAAACAATGCCACTCATTGGATCAAATCCTTAACGGACCGTACATCCAGAGTCGCCATCAGAAACTATGCAGCTGACCCTATAGCAGTACCCATTGGAGTCCCCCAGGGATCTTGCCTCTCCCCTACCCTCTACAATGAATATACTAAACTCCTATTCTCGGCCCTTGACGATATGGGTGTCATCTACACAGATTTCAAATGACACCCAGATCCTCATCCCCATTACATTTAACTATACCCAAGACACCTTCACCATCAATAGAGTATAGGCCATAATTCAAAATTGGATGGCCCTACACAGCCTTAACCTTAACGAGAAAACAGAGGTTCTCATTGTGGGATCCCAAAAAAGAATAAGCAACCTCCATCCTGACTACTCTCACATCAACATTGATGGTACACAGATCCCAGTACTCAAACAAGTCAAAACTCTTGGTGTATATATAGATGCCAACCTCACTATGCACAAACAAATAGCAGCCCTCTCCTTGTCTACAGCCTACACAGCTACACTTATTGCACTCTGCCGCCAATTTCTTACTCCCACAAATGGTATTACTTTGGCCAGAGCGCTGATCCCAACGAAACTGGATTATTGCAACATCCTCTTTCTAGGAACCTCCAAAACCAACAAATAAAATTCAATTACTACAGAACAAAGCCCTAGAGCGGCTCTAGGTATAAAGAAATCTTAACACATACCCAGCATCAGGAGAGAAAACCACTGGCTGCCAATTGAAGCGAGAATCCTCTTCAAAACACTTAGCATCGTCCATAAATGCATCACCAACAAAGCGCCTAGCTACCTCAACAACACCATCAAGAAAAAAATATCCTGTAGGACACTTAGATCAAATAAACTGGCCCTCTTGGAAGTTCCTCCTGCTCTACTATATTTGTATTGAGGAAGTAGCTTCAAAGTCCTAGCCCCATCGCACTGGAACACACTACCTCTCAGCATCAAAAATGATGACTCCAATACTAAGATTGAAAAAAGTGTTGAAAACTTGGTTATTCAACAAATATTAACCTCAACTAGTCCCACTCCACTTCAGTACTAGAAAGTTCTGGTTTACCTCCTTTTCTTTGAACCGAAACACTCAATGCAGTTCCATGGCCCACGTGTATCTGCAGTGGTCACCTTTAGACCTGCAACTAGTGCTTTAACGAACTGTGAGTCGCTACTTTGACCGATTGTAACTTAGTATAAAATGTGCTTTATTTGACTAATTGTAACACTGTATAAAAATGTGATAATTCGCCTGTAATTTCGCCGTGATACCTTCGGGTCTGGGCGAGTAATAAATGTAATAAATAGATCAATTTCAGGATATTCGTTTACTCAAGGGGCTCGACATTAATGTGGGGATACAAAGTGTATGACTGCTAGTCTCAGAAGATGATGCAGGCTGTGTCCAAAGCTGTACAACATGACGATTCAACAAGCACCCCATAGTGTTGGATTTAGACAAACAGGCAATTGGGAACATCAATTTCAAAAGAGCGAATTATCTTTGGCCCAACAGTGTGGGGGAATGCTTAAGCTATTTTAGTCATTTCAGGGGCAGAGCTTTTGGCCCTGCCCTTAATCTATAAAAGGCCCAGGGTCCATGCACGACCCTTTATGGTGCATGATTGTGGAGTTTCAGTGAAACAACAAAACAAGGCGAGAGAATGGTTTCTTCAAGTGATTGTTGTGCCTGCCAAAAAGGAACCATTTTAGCTACAGCTGGACTGCCATGGTATTGGTTTAGTGGCAAGTGTTAGGCCACTTCATTTGTTTGAAGCAGATGACTACACCAAGACTAGTAGTCTACAGGGAGAGCATGATTAATGTTTCAGCTGAGCAAGCCCTCTTCCTTGGTTTAGGCAACCTTTTGTGGGATACTGCGTTTTCAAGGGCTCTACCCCAGGACCTACTCTATGAAGAGACTGCTCAGAAGACCGATCATGGATGCATACACATTTAAGATCCTAGAAACAAATATAGGAAACCGCCTCAAGACAAACAAGCATTGGCAATGCCAGCAGTTTGAGCTTTTGCTAGGCATGGGAAAGGCACTTGCCACGCACTGCTAATTGGCCTTTGACGGTAGCAGGTGCAAAATGGTGCGAGTATCTGGACATCTAATATCAGTGCCTTGCAAATTTCTAATGCTTATACATAAGCCGAAACTGTTGGCTTGGCCAATGCTTTTATTTTTTTAAACAGGACTTCAGTGAAGGACACGCATACTGCTTATAAATCGAGTTGCTGAAGGCAGATCTGGTTAAGAGATCTTTATTACACCAGTTGGGGGGGGGGGGGGTTTATAGCTCCAATTAATTCATTAGGTATTAGTAGTAAGATTTGGAAAAAAAACTGACAGGCCCTTCAAGTTCAAGGTTTTATAGTAATGCTAATTTAAAGTGAGCTCAAAGAGTTCCCATAGGAGTTCTTTCTGGGACGGGAATGGGCAGGAACGGAGTAGGAATGGCCAGAGGGATCAGCATGGCATGGGCAGTCAATGGGTGGGCAAATAGCCAAACACCTACAAGCTGTGTGTTCCTCCTCATCTGCCATTTCTCCCCATCTGTACTCTAATGCAATTATTATTATGATATTTATTGAGCATGGACCTAGCGTCCAGAAGTAACAGAGCACTTTACAATAGGTATACAACAGTACAGGTGCTTTTCAGAGATATCAGAACAGATATACAGTGGGGGGTAGGATACAGAGGGGCACAAAGGAGGCGGTACAGCTGTACCGGGTGGAGGGGCGGTGGCGAGTCAGGTCGTGCAAGGGGCGACATGTTGGCCTAGGAGTTGAGGAGGAGAGACACCTTGAAGAGGTGGTTCTTGACTTCTTTTCTGAATTGTAGGAGTGTGCGGGCAAGTCTGATGCTGACAGGGAGGAGGTTCCATAGTTTTGGATCACAGGTAGACAAACCTTGTTTTCTGGTCCTTTCCTTTGTGCAGTGGCAGATTTCAATTCTGCATGTGTCCTGGCTTCTTGTGGTGCGCTGTCCGACCAGAGATGGCAAGCTTCTTGGTAAGGTAGCTGGGTGACATGAGGGTGAATGCCTTACAGATGATGCAGTAAGACGTGAAGGCAATTCGTGTATGCAGGGGGAGCCAGTGAAGGTTGATAAGGGGCAGGTGATTTGGTCGTATTTGCGTAAATCCTTGATGAGGCGTGCAGCCATGTGTAGGACACCTCTCAGGGGCACAAGGGAAGATGACAGGAGACCTTCAAGGAGTGCATTGCCCCCATCCAGTTGGGATAGGACCAGTGCTTGAATGGTGGACCTAAAGCTGTCTGGAGGAAGGAAGAAGGGCTTGACTTTCAACAGGAGGGAGAGCTGATACCAAGCTGTCTGAGTTTTCTTAGTTATGTGTGTCTTGAAGGAGAGGAGAGGTGTCAATGTGGAACCTGAGGGACTTGGAGCAGGAGGTGAGCTTGGGTGTGCAGCCCTCAAGAGTTCATGGTGGATAGCCAGGTTTGTAGGTCTGGGTGTTCGTGAGGAGTAGTAATTCGGTCTTGAAGGGTTTGAGCTTCAAGTATGCACTGGACATCCAACACTGGATCAGCGAGAGGCAGACTTTGAACCAATAGATGTCCTTGATGGAGCTGATCTTGAGTTATAGATGGGTGTCACTGGCATATTAGTGGATGTGGATTTGTGTGCGGCTAGGAGGGATCCCAGCAGCTCTATGTATAGATTGGAGAGGATGGAACCCTGCGGGACTCCACAGGTGATGGGTAGAATTGGTGATCTAGAGGAGTCCATCTGAACAAACTGCTGGTGGTTGGTGAGGTAGAACTTGAACCAGCATAGGCCAAGCTTGCTGATCCCCATGCACCTATGTAGGGTGTCCTTAAATGCCATGTGGTCTACTGTGTGAAAAGCATCAATGAGGTTGAGTAGAACCAGGAGGCAGGGGTGGACGTTGTCAAGGATGTTGGCAGCGTCGACCAGCTGTATGGTTGCTGTCTGTGCTGCCCCTGGGTCTGAAAGCAGATTGGTAGATTTGGAGGAGATTGTTGTTGATGTGTTGCTGCAGTTGTCTTACCTAGGAAGGTAAGATGGGGTGATAGTTACCTAGGTTGTCGGGATTCAGAGTGGGTTTCTTTAGTAGAGGGAGGATTTGTCCAATTTTAGGGTCGATGGGAAGGTGCCTTGCGTGCCTTGATGATCTCCAGGTGGGGAAGGAGAGCTTCTGTGGGGAAGGTCTTGAGGATGGATGCTGGGAGGAGATCTGTGTATGATGTGGCTTTGAGGGCAGCCTGGGTTTCTACCAGATCCTGTCGAGAGGGTCTTGAATGTTGTCCAGAGTGCAGAGGTTTTGCGAGGAGGGAGGCGTGGTGGGTCCGTGGATGCAGAGCTGGTGTGTGTGCTGGCGGATCGTGCCCATTTTGTTGATGAAGGAGTTGATGGCAGTGGATTTTTCCGTTGGAGTATGGTATGGCAGTGTCAGGTAGCAGGTTGACGCAGTGCTTGAATGCTTTGAAGAGCACTCCGCTTTTGTTGTTGGCATCTGCTATGGTATTCTGATAGGAGGTCTTGGCTGTATTGATTAGTTGTCGTCTGGTTGTTCAGAGTTCCTTGAGGTGCACCAGGCTGGATGTGGCTCTGGAGTGGCACCAGGTTCTCTCTTGTTTCCCGATCACTTTTGCTGAGCTCGAGTTCTTGCATAAACCAGGGTGCTGATGATTTCAGTTTGCAGAGGCACGTGTTAGTCGATGGAGGCTGAGAAGGTGACGTTGAGTGTTTCCAGTACAGAGTCGCAGTTTGGTTGGGAGGTGTTTGGCCCATGTAAGGTGGAGGTTGGTGAGGTCTTCCCTGAGGAAGTTCTTGAAGGACCTGAAGGTTTGTCTGATGGGTTTCTGCTAAGACATCTTGACTGGGGTGGTATACGGGATGTTGAAAGGCACGGCTACGTGGTCAGACCAGTCAAGCAGGAGAGGAGAGCTGTAATGGAGGGAAGTCAGTCCAGTGATGATTAAGACGAGGATGTTACCTTTCTCGTGTTGGGTTTTGTGTGCCGTGTGAGGCTGTCGAGAAGGCAGAGGAGAGCTTCCTTCATCGGTTTGGTGGCCTTGTTGCCTGGGAGGTTGAAGTCACCGCCCAGGAAGTTGTTGTTAGCATGGCATGCAATCATTTTAGATTCTCGGTGGTGCAAGCGCTACCTAATAGCCCAATCTAAAAAGGGAGGAAATTACCTGCCTTAGGAAAGGGGACTGGATTAGAGCGGTATCAGAGGGTTAACCGTTTTCTGCTGGACATAGATGATAGCTTTGCTTGGAAGTTGTACTATTAGCCGATGTTGTATTAACTTAAATCAAACAAATGCCCAATGTGCTGGTTATTCAACAAAGAGCAAACATGTTTTGCTGATATGCCCTTTATATGGGGAGCTGCGCAGAATATGGTTAAAGCCACTAGTCAGGTCCACGCAGGATGCCTCTTGTCATGAAGCATTGAAGGCATTCTGCAAACTCAAAGGACCCAGAGAGTATTGCAGTTATGATTTCTTTTACGATGCTTGGTCCATGAGGGATACACTTATGAAGAATGTATCCTGTGAGGTCTCCTGCCCTTAAAGTGGACATTATTAAAGAAATTGGTTAAAAAAAAGGCGACAAGTTTGTTTTTCCAATCATCTATTAAATGTATTTTAACAAACCAGCAGTTCTAATCTAGAAAGTATTGCCAACATCTTGGTCCCTATTAAGAAGATAGTAAAGCCTTAACTTAAACACACTGTCTGGTTCACGCGGGAATTACAATCATTGAAATCTTTGCCTCTTAAAGCTTACCATGCGTGGAAGGCGCGTCGCACCTTTGCACCTTAGTATATATAAAGCCACAGCTACCACTTATAAAAGGGCTATTATTGAAGCTAAATGACATTTTTTTAATAGAATACAAAATGCCCAACAAGATACTAAAGAACTCTGGTACTTTCTTGCTCTTTCAGAATGCAAAAATCACTCAACACTAGAGATCCATTAAAGACAGCGTCACATGGTGTAATGTAATGCAACAAGCTATGCACGACAAATTTCATACCATTAAGGAAAGTATCATGGAGAAAAGCAACAAACTAGAATGCAATGAACATAAGTCCCTAGACTTGTCTTTTAAAAGATCCTTGCCGATTCCAGTTTTTAATTTTATACTCACCAAGGCGGAAGAACTGGAAGTTATTATTAAGCAACTTAAGCCTACCAAATGTAAGGATGACATCCACACTACTATGCTGATTAAAACATTGTCTCCTACCCTCATCAAGGCAATTTGCAAATGTTTTAATGCATCGATAACATCTGGCAATATCCCTCAAGAAAACTTGGGTAATGCCCATCTTAAAAAAAACAGCCCTCTAAGTTCATGTGCCCAATAATTATAGGCATATCACTAATACCGCTTTTTTTACTCAAGTTCCTTGATTGTGTGGCGTTCATACAGATATCAGATCATTTAAAAACATCCCATTCTAAATGATCACCAGTCTGGTTTCTGTGTCGGCTTTGGTACGGAGACCGCCCTCCTTGAACTTAAATCAAAATCACTGGCCCGTATGGATCGAAATGAGGCATCTCTACTTATGTTGCTTGATCTCTCCGCGGCATTCAACCTGGTGGACCACTCGCATTATGTCCACCAGGTACACAAGGTCGCACATTTTTCTCGTCTTGCAGTTGAATGGGTCTCATCATTCTTTAATAATCGTGACAGTAAGGTGTTCTGTGGCACGAATGAGTCCGAATCTATTAAGATCTCCTCTGGGGTGCCGCAGGGGGGCATGTACTTCTCCCTGCTTCTACAACATTTTTACAGCTCCTTTATTTGCTATGTTAGACCATGAGAATGTAATATTTACCAACTACACGGATGACACTCAATGTGTCATCCCGCTATCTGGTTTACATGGCCTGGACGCACTTGCCATCAAAAAAGTTTTTACCATCATCAAAACCTGGATGGGCCATAACAAGTTGGCCCTAAACAAATCTAAAACGGACCTAGTTATTGGATCCTCTCACATACTGAATAAACTTGGTCCATGCTATGATAGCTTTCAACTGGGAGATGAAACTATCTTCCCACTTAAAGTCAAAACACTTGGCGTCACTTTTGATCAGCAACTGTCTATAAAACAACATGTCAGCAGCCTGGCCTTGTCTTGTGCCTATTATATAAAACTATTAGCTCACCTAAGACCCTTCAGATCACAAGAATACGCAGAGACTATTGCTAGAGCAATATGGACGAAAATTGACTATTGCTCAAGTCTCCTAATAGGACTGGACAAAACGGAATAAACTCCAAGTGTGCCAAAATGGCGCTGTCAGAGTTGTTCTGAAAATCAAGCGTAGAGATCATGTCACGCTTGCAAGACGTGCTCTCCATGGGATTCCCGGGGAGTCTAGAATTTTGTTTAGGACCCTAACCATAATCCAAAAATGTAGACAGGGCAATATGCCAGATTATCTACAACAGCTTCTCTCGGTGAGAAGAAGTACAAGAGCTTTAAGATCTAGTAATCAACAATATTTGTTCCAAAATACCAAACCGTGAAGGTGGCCAACTCAGCCTTTTCTGCTATTGGGCCTAAGGCCTGGAACTCTCTCCCCTCTGAGTTGAGAGGTATTGAATCGCCCGAGATTTTTAAAAAGGAGCTAAAGACTCAACCTTTTTAATGAATCTCTTTTTAATCCTTCGACTGGTTTTTAACCGATTCTCTGATCACCGACTTTTTATCCGTTTTTCGTGTTCTTGTCTTGTAGCGCCCCCACGCCCTTGGGTCCATGGCCGCGCTATATAAATGTTATAAAGTAAAGTTAATGTTTGTAGCCATTCTTTTTATGTGCCCCTAAAAAAGGGATGAATGTTCCATTAGATTTATGGTCATTTGTTATAAGCTTTTATGTTAGGTTATATTTAGGTAGTGTTTTAGCTTTCTGATGTGTGGCAATTTGGCCCTCATCTTACATAGATTTTGTAATTTGTGACCCCCCCCCCCTGCTTAAATGATGCTGACCAAATATGGATATATTTTTTTTTTTAGACCCTTCATATCACAAGAAAACACAGAGACTATTGCTAGAGCAATAGTAGGGTCGAAAATTGACTATTTCTCAAGTCTCCTAATAGGCCTGGACAAAACTGATTGGATAAACTCCAAGTGTGCCAAAATGGCGCTGTCAGAGTTGTTATGAAACTCAAGCGTAGAGATCATGTCACGCTTGCAAGACGTGCTATTGAGTGACTAATGGCGAGCAATTTTTGGTACTGCTGTTAAATTATTTTTGTATAACATACTTGCACTTTTGATATTTATCTTCATACTGTATATACATGAGACCGAATTTAATTATAATGTAAAACATTGATTTGAATATTTCTGTATGATGGTTTATGGGCACTGCACCCGAAATAAAGATCAAACAAACGGTATAAGAATGTTCATACAGATGTCTAGAATATATACTTGCAATTCTCCTGCGCAGTTAACTGTGCTTTACAACAAACATTTGCTCAGCCATATTACCAAGAGTGAGTTTGGCTAGAACGGTGTGTGAAAACCACCTTGATGCCCAGGTAGTCTGGCTTCCCAGAACCATGTGTCACCAGTGGTTCTGAACAAGCACTCAACAGTCCCCCTCATTCTTGTGGCCAATAGCCTAATCCAGCTGAGGTAGAGAAGGAGCAGCAGGCCTCTCTCCAACTGGTGGAGCCCAGTCTGTCCACAGAAGGGGTCAGGCAAGGCTCCCCTGTTCTTATGGACTATGCTCATACCATTATAAATGCACAGCAATAGGTACCAGAATGCAAAGAAGAAAAAAGAACATCCAAGTAGGATGGATTACTCATGTGGCATTGGACAACTTGAGATGTCTTTACTATTTAAGAGGTCAAGGCCCAGAGTAGTGTTTGTGAAAATCAATTCGAGAAGCATGTCTCGTGTGAGCCGTGACAGGCCCACCCTGTACTGCTCCTTTCTTTGCAAAATAGCACTTTTAGGGGTGCGTTTCTAGTTTAGAAACAAGTGAACGGGACGACGTAGGGAAGGAAAGTAGGCAAGAATGATCCGTTTAGGGGCAACCTGTGGGCTGGATGATCAAGGAAAAAAAAAAATAAAATAAAAAAAAAAATCACCCGATTTTATCTTTATTCGTAGCAGGTATTCAGAGTGATGGCAGGCGGTATGTGAATAAAACATGCAATGCTGAAAAAAATGTATACTCGTTTGCTTGTGACTCACACAAACAGCTAAAAGTGTAATTCTATTACACACATTTTTACATTGAGTTCAAGCTGCAGTGGAGGTTTGGTTACAAATTCCGCTTGAACCACACGTTCATTAGCAGTTTTCATGAGGATTCTGAATTGTTCACCCTAAAGGTTTACTGGTGATAAGCTTGGCATGGGAAACATTTCCCATCAATTGCTGCCTTCTGGGCAGACTGACTTGCACAAAGCTTTAAATTACAGCCTGAACAAGTAATTGAGAGCATAGCAGGAACCCCAGTCACAAATGGCCTGGACCAGAGACGCACCCTTAACCCAACAGAACCCTCTACTTGACAGCATTTGCAAGGGGTTTCGGGACAGTACTTACCAGACAACGCATGGTTTACTGCACATTGCATGAAACTTTCTGCAGGCTTATTCTCGTGTTGTGCTTCTGGATTTTCAGTTTTGGCTAGCACTTCTAGCTGCCTAGAAGTCGAAACTACGACCTTGGGAAGTGAAGGTAGGGGAGTTGGTATGCGATGAGGGACACAGATTTCAGGGGTTTTGATGTTCAGCCATTAGTTGACCACACCTGTCCATGCAGTCTTTTGGCTGTAGCCCCGCATAGAATCTCAGGGGCTACAACCAAATGGCTAGCTAGCCCTGGGTCCCGACAATCCCGATGAATTATTTTTACCAAATAGAAAATACCGAAAAAAAAAAAAAACACAGAATGTTGCATTTCAAATATATATGGATTGGGGGCGGGTAAGGGATAAAAACGGGTGGGGAGGGGGTCGGGTTATAATCATAAACAAACGGGGGGCTTGAGGGGGACCCGCCCATAAATAAATCTGTATTTTCGTTTCGTTGAAAATGTTTTCGTTAAAAAAGAAAAAAAAAAAAAAAAGTGTTACAGTCCCATAGATCCCATTTAGCAGGGATTCAAACTCCATGTTGTCCGGTGCTGAAGCCAGACACTTCCCTACAAAACACACTCCGCTAAGGTATTGCCTGGCTTCTGTACTTCAACAACATTGCTTGGCCCTGCCCCCTGTTCCTTTTGTATGTGTGTAGAGCTGTAAAGCCAAACATGAACCCAGGTAAGCATTTTCCCAACCCAGAAACATATCTGCTAGACAACATGAAAAGAAATAGCAAACTCGTATGAAGAGTCTCGCATTGGGGTTTTGCTCTCCAGACACGACTTCAATTTATATTCTTGTGTTTAAAAGGCGTGCACCTTTTATACTTTTCCAGCAATGTTATAGGAGAATATCTTCTCACCTTATTTTTAAGGTGTTATTGATTTTCAGAAAGCAAAAAGCTAATGTGCTCTATGCACTTTAGATTAGGGATAAATATGTTCACTTTCGGTGACTTCGCTTTCCATTGCCTAGGTTACTCAGTTCACCACCCTATATCTTATTTTTTGAACTTGTGCTCTGCCTGGTGCAATACACATGTGCGCGTTAAGCCACTTGAAGCAATAAGTATCCTTGCTGTGGGTGGGTGGAACTTCAGTTGGCGAGGCCAAACTGGCAACTTTTACCCTATATTTCACGTTCAACATTCTTCAGAAAAATTTCACGTTTTGGCTCCATTAAGCCCGAAAATGTGCATTTCTCGAGGCTGAAATTGCTGCAATTTCCCTGTAATTTCGGCTGCAAAATCATCATTTCACAATGTCTTGTGTAGGAAAACACATTTTCGGATGGATAGAAACTGAATTTTGGATGAAATTCGGAAGTTTCCATGAAACAGATTCACAGATTTTCGCCGCCCCTCTAGTCCTTGCATGTGTTCCTTTCATTCTTTTCCCGTTCAAAACAAACTTCGCAAACTCAACAGTTTTGGGATTTGCCAGGTGCTGCTTCACTATGACCAGGTATTAGCGTGGTCTGCCAGGTTTTCTGCCAGCTAATGCCATTTTATGGCCAGAAGGTAGAACCATTATGAAAGTGCCTAAAAACTCCTATTTCACGTCCACACAAAAGCACAAACGGTTGGCTTTGTCAATTCCTGCTGTGCCTTTTGGTTTTCAGCTGGTATTTAAGCAGCACTTCTGGAGTCTGGCATTCCTTCCATTCAGATTAAGATGCGCCCTGTAGAGCAGGGCCTTAAGGGAGGACACTGGATGGTGGGGTGGCAGACGACTAATCAGGGTGAGCCACACCGTCTCACTCATTGAAACAGTGAACAACTTATGTCACAATGGACGCACACCCCTCAGTTGGGGCATTAGATGTCCCAAATCTATAGGTTACTGAATTTACTGTTGTACACCCATTTAGGCACTTCCCCTCTATCCAGGTGCCCCAAAACTTGTAGCTACTGCAATGTCCGTGTTGGCCTATTTAGGTGTTTCTCCCTCTGACCAGGGGTCCCACGGCCAGGTGAGTCTACACCCACTGTTGCACCCCAGTTGGACATGCCCCCCCTAAATTCGGTATCCCAAATGAACAAAGTTACTCACTGTAGTGACCACCTTACTCCTAGTCCATAGTTCCCTTTCCTCTATACTTTTGGGAAATTCCGTCCATCGGGACCAGAGCACTTTTGAAGCATCAAAAATAACGTTGTCCTTTTATTTTTAGGCAGGGCCACTGCATGTGACCGTAGCCCCGCCTTCCTGAGCTCGGCCCCGCGCATCTCCCTTGAGTCCTTTTCTATCGCCCAAGTCAAAGGACCATAAGCAAAGTAGAGGATACCTTTTAGAGGGGATTGCGGACGTATGGAGGAAAGGGTTTACGCACTAAAAGTAAGGTAGTCACTACAGCAAGTAACTTTCTTATACTCATACGGCCCGTCCCCTTTCCGCTATACTTTTGGGAGATTCCCAAGCACTGACCAAAGAAACAGGAGGATGGAAATTTAACAGGTTCTTAAGAACTGTCTGGCTGAACTGGGCATCAGCCCAGAAGCTCAAGTTAAGACAGTAGTGTCTGCGGAAAGCCGAGGGAGAAGCCCATGTAGCAGCCTTGTCTATGGACTCTCAAGGAACATATTTCTGGAAGGCAACAGCAGCCGCTTTGCCACAGAAAAAATGTGCATGAATGCCTCTTGGGGGCTGAAGGCCTTGAATTGTATATGCCTCTGAGATGCATGAAGCAATCCAGCATGAGATCGAGGCTTTTGAATCCGGTTTCCCCTTTGGGTCCCCGTAAGTAACAGATGTAAGGAGCTTCCAAGTTCGCTTGTTCTGTACTTTGGACATCCAGGTTATGGAGAACCGTTTCTGCATCCAAAACCTGGTTCGGAAAGAAAACCAGAAGGGATATGAACTGATTAATATGGAACTCAGACAAAATAATAAGCACAATAGTGAAACTTTGTCAACAAAAGAACACATTAAACAAAAACTGTTACCAAGAACCAATTGTTACAAGGACTTACCTACGGAGTCACAGCTGGTCTGGATTCCTATACAGGCCGCAAGTGCCTAAGAACATTAAATCGCCCCTGCATTCAGACGCAGGATGGAGAGCCCATCGTTAAAATACCTAAAGGTGAGACATAAGCACAGAGGGAAGCGATTGGAGGTTTAAGGGAGGTGGGAGTCTTGCCCACCTTGCGCAGCAAGTTAACATCTCCGCTCATCATTCTAGGGGAACGCCCAAGAGTGAGAGAAGTAGTGAGACAGGAAGAGACACGCGCAGACGTTCATCGCTCAGCTTCGTGGGACGCCTCCGGGGAGACCAGGTGAGCGTAACAGGAACCACCATGCTGACCCAAGGGAGTTCAGGAAAAGAAAGCACATGGTCGGTAAATCTGCAAATTCTTTCCTCTGCTAGGAAAACTCTTGAAATAACCCCAAAGGTAGGCCCCTCTGTACCAGCCGTTGAGATTGTTGGGTGTAGAAGAGCTTGTCAAAATGGCTGCTTCAGACCGCGTAGGTTGAAATGCCGTTTTGTCACTGCCTGAAGTGATCTATGTCACAGGTTTTATAGGGAGGCCATTGTCTCTACAGGGATTGTAGGGGTCGTTGGATCAGTTTTAGCCCTCTCGCAGGGAAGCTCGGGAGAGCTGGTTTAACAGATGTGGAGCCCTTTTGGTTTCTGCTGAAGAATTAGTCCTCAGTGAGGGAATCTCGGCTAGGGCCTTTGCCCTCTTTCTTTGCCCCTCAGCAGGACCGGTGCAACCACAAGATTGTGGTAAAGCTTGGGGTCACGCACGGTAGCCAGAGCTCCAAATTGGAGCTCCTCAATCCCATTGGATCCCTTTTAGAGGGATCCCTGATTGGGGATCCCTCTGGGTTTTACAACAGTACTTTTAGTCACTTTCCAGGAAACCTCGAGACTAGGCTCGGTGTGTTTAGTCCCAGACTGAGAAACCTTGAGAATCACCCTGGTTGAAGCAGCCCCAGATGCGTTTAACGTAGTCTTAGCCCCCAGATGGGGAACCTCAGGAAAATTTGGTCTTGGTGGTCCCATTTTGTCTTCTGTGATGGTCCGTCAAGTCTCCAAATGAGACGATGTAGGTCCTCCCACCGGAGTCTCATGTGACCGATGGAAAACATAATTTGGACGAGACAACCGGTTGCCGAAGAGGAGGCTGCTGACCAACAGAAAAACAGACCACTTTGCCTCTGCTGCTTGCGCCAAGGTGCACCAGAGGAGCATTCTGCCCGGCGTGCTCAATGCTCCTGGGACCCTCTGAAACCTGAGAAGGACTTTGTCTGGGTCCTCGACCTCTGCGCATAGCTGGGGGCTTTGCAGGGACCGACAAAGATTTAGAAGTTTGTGTGCTTGCCTTTGTTTTATTGAGTGCCTCACCGGTGGAGGAGTGGAACAGTTCTTTACCATCGAAGGGAAGAACAAGTACTTTGTCCTGAACCTCCTTTGAGAACTTTGTAGCATGCAACCACACTTAGCGGGAGAGGTCTACTCCAACCATAAGGCCCCGAGCAGAAGTGTCTGCTTGATGCACCGCGGCCTCCAGCAGGTCCCATGCCAGAACTCTCATCGGATAGGGCCTCTTTAAAATCTTCAGCTTTCCCGAGGGCTACATTCATGAAATTCTGAAAGCTCATTCCACAGCTTGAGATTTACAGCTTCAAGGATGACTCTGGTATTCGCCTGAGGCATCTGAAGACCAGAATTGGAAAATACTTTTTCCCCCAATGGCATCAAGAAGTAGGTCCTCTTTGGACAGGACCTAGAGGATGTTGAGGGCAACTTAGACTGGAGCGTAGCTCCTGCCACCACCGTTGCTGAGGGGAGTAGACATGCAGTCATGGGTAGGTCTTCTGACGAGTGTAGCTTGTAGCGAGCATCAATTTTCCTATTTACGCGTTACCCAGAATTAGGTTTTTCCCTACAACTTGCGACCTTCAGCAAGCACATCCTTTTGAAGGAAAAGGCCTGCGCACTCCTGTGTCGTAAGAGTTAAGGGTCCTGAAAGTACACCTTGTGGAACCGGAGGTCCAGGTAGCGGAATATCCAGCAATGCCATCATATCCACAACCCGGTATTGGAAGGCTCAGACAGAGTGGGGTGGGTCTTCGCTACCCTGGTCGTTTTGTCTTCGTCAGCTGTGGCGGGAACAGAAAACTGATCCACAGCATGTAGTACCTCAGACCCTATGGGTATACTTAATCGCCAACGGGCGTCTTAAGCATAGGTGAAAGGGGAGGCATTGGTGGCAGTGTAGGAGGGAGCCCACCAGAAGAGGAGGGGGCGGCACTACGAAACCTGCTGAGTGGGTTGTAGGAGCAGGCTGAGGCTCAAGAGGCTTAGGATACATTTCTTTGAATAGATTGTTAAAGTATGCCTTAATCGAGTCAGAGTGCATAAGGGCCTGGAATTTGCCAAAGAACGTGTCCTCAGAGGAAGATCTAGGCACAGGAGTGGGTAGAGGCCGCTCTGGAGGGGCATATCCCCAGGATTGTAAAGGGGCTGGTTGCCAGGATGGCCCGCCACCAACTGGATCCACATAGACTGAGGGAGTGGACGCAGGAGGGAGTGAGACTGTTTGGCAGCGGAAACCAAGCACGCCAATCGATTGGAAGGCGGAAAGGATTCCCATTGTACACATTCCCTGGAAAATGCTCCTCGGCCCCAAATATAGGCCCCATTTGCACCAGCATTTGAGAATGTTGGTGTTAAAGAGCTTGTCATAATGGCCGCCTCAGACCATGTGGGTTGAACCGCCATGTTGTCACTGCGTGAGGTGAACTGCGTCACAGGTGTCAGTGAGGCCATTGTCACCAGAGGGGTTAAAAGGTTTTTTTTTTTTAACTTCATTTTGGCCTTGTGACAGCGAACCTCGGCAGAGCCGGTACTTGAAGACTTTGGGCCTTTGCCCACCTTTGCCCCCCCCCCAGCAGGATCTGTTCAACAACAAGACTTTGTGGGAAGGCTTAGGGTCACCCCCCGTAGCCAGAACCCTTGGAGGAGGCCCTTGAGCTTGCCAGTTTTAATATTTATATAGCCCCTAGTTAGGAATCCTCAGGGATAACCCTGGTGCCTTTAGTCACTGTACACCTCGAGACTAGGCTCAGTACATTTAGATACTTACTTGGAAACCTCAGGAACACCCCCGGTCAAATCAGCCCCAGAAATGGTGGGCTTAACCTTAAACCCCAGATGGGGACCTCAGATGAATATGCCGGCTTGGCAGCCCCTTGACAGGGGGCCTCGGAGCTAACTCCGGAACCCAGGTTAGATCCCTATCGGGACAAGTAAGGGAGAACCCTGGTACAAAAGCCACTTGGGCCCCTCCCAGAACCAGAAGACCCCGGGAAGGAGTCCCCTGGCCGGGATGCACTAAAAAGGAAGGAATTTACCGGACGCTTCCTTTTTTCGTTGATGAGCTCCTGTAAATGTGGAGGAGGAATCCATTGAAACACCACCACCCACCTGTCCAGCCGACGCTGGAGTGCCTGGATAAAGAGGGAGTCGCAGTAGAAGCCAGAGTCCCACCGATGTTCCGGGCCCAAGCACTCCAGACCGAGAGAATAGGGATCCGCCCTCGCAAAATGACATTTGCACAAAGAACGGGACAAGAATCCCAGATGGTCCAGCATAGACTGAGTAAAGAAGACAGTGGAACCGAAGCAGGAAGATGGACAAGCGAACAAAAAAGAACAATTCCCTATGTGCGTCCGACCCTGACCATGTAGAGAAAAGGACTAAAGTGTGATGTGCAGGGCAGAGCTCAGGAAGGCAGGGCTATAGTCATGTGTGGTGGCCCAGCGTACAAATAAAAGAGAAAATAAAAGTTATTTTTGATGCTTCAGATGCTAGGTGGAGCCTGAGGTGGCCTAGATCCGGGCCTTTCTTTGACTTTTGGGCAGTCCATGGGGTATGTGTGAGAGTGGGGGGTCTGTGGAGGTTGTGGTTTTGGCCATGGTGGCTCTTGCTGACCTAAGAGAAGGGAAGCTTGAGTTGGTGGCGGTATATGCCACCTTGTCCGGTAGCGTCAGTCCCTTAAAACAAATTCACATCTTTAACCTAACACAGAAGAAAACCCAGACATCCTTTTCATCACAGTGATCTGGTTTGCTGACAATTATGAGCCCATTGCACACAAGGCCTTCCCACCAGACTACAACCTTACTGTTCAGAACAGATTTTGACAGGGTGGAGGACATGCAATACTACACAAACACCAATTCCCACTAATTCCCACTAATTAAGGACACCTCAGTCAACACCACCAGACTATGAATACCTTCTGGTAAAATTCAAACTCTCGCCCTCCAATTCGCACGGCTTCCTACACATTTACAGACTCCGCGGCTACAACAAAAACTTTGCAGACACACTCTGCGATGATCTGACAACTAACCCCTCAACATACCATCCTAGGTGATGCCAACATCTGGTTTGACTCTGCTTCAAACCCTAGGACTCGAGCTCTCACAGACAACCTAGAAGCCTTCAACCCGATGACGCATCTCCACACCAACCCACACTGGGGGCCACACCCTTGATGCAATCTTCAGCACCACAATTATCATATCCACATTGCTCCACACCACTTATCATGGACAGATCACTCAGAAATCTTCTCGTACCACTCACAATCGCAGCCAATGCGCAAGCCACACCTGACCACCACCGACCTACACACCTTTCCCTCCACTCTGAAGTAAAGTTGTCATCACCCCAGATCAAGCCAACTCCCGCCTCACCTCACTCCCACCACTCTCCATCCTAGAAGCCCTCCAACCCCATCAAAATATTGAACCTCTGGCTCTGGCTCTTGAGCGCCGTCGTACTGCTCACCCCAACGAAACAGCCCTCTCAGGGAGCAGGACCCCACACCCAGGTGGTACACCACCAACCACAAATCACTGAACATCCTGACCACCGCCCGGAACAGACCTGGAGAACCATCCCTACCGCCCAGAGCAAAGCCACCCTAGCAAAGCGAACCAGAGTGCACAGATTGGAAATCAGAAAAACCAAGAAAGCATTCTATGGGAACAGAATCCTAAACTCTCGCAATCCAAGCAAGGAACTGCATAGAATCATTTCTGAATTCAATTCTCTAGGCTGCTCTAAATCCCACTCCAACCCAACTCCCAATCCCGATCTGACAATTTATCAGAACACTTTAACAATGTCAATAACGACAGACACTCTGCCATCATCTCTGGACAAATCCTTCTCCGACCAAGCACTGATCTGAAACTCTCTAACCATGCAAATCTGCAATATTGACAATCACTTGGCATTCAGAAAGGCCCTCAAAACCTTCTCCCTCTTGAAATGCTCCCACTCTATACAGTTGATAGGCGCACAGAAACACTGACCCAAACACCACGTCTTTCCACCACTACCTCCACAGATGCCGGCAGCGTTCACAGCGGCACACCATGACAAATTCTCATCCTCCCCCACACCACTCACTGACAGACAATTGTACATCACCCCCATCCCTTCGGGCACCTCTCCCACTGCTCAGAGTTTCATTCTGAAACTCTGAGCACGACTAGCGAGACCAGCCAATCGATTTGGACCAAGAAAAACGACATTGAAGCATACTCCATCTAAGCTCACAGTATGTATACCTTGCACCACGTCTGTGGACACAGGACGCAAGCACGGCCACCCATCCATACAATCTCGAATGTAGCTGTGGTTATGCTATTCCAGTCTAGCAGCACACAGCCGTCCACACTGAAACCCGTGATGTACCTCAACACCTCTGCTATTGGTATACAGCGACAACCTATAAAAAAGTGTCATTCGCACATCGATTCTCCAGCACTAGCATTCTATCCTAAACCACCAATAGCACCGACCCACGTGCCCGACCTCTCGGCTGCTTACTGGAGCCTAGCCAGCCAGGCAAGTCCTAACCAGGCAAAATGCACACATGGATCTTTAATGTAACTCTTAGAACCTCCCACACTTGGACTGCGGTCACCAAGGCCGTTCCAACCACAAAGCACATTGAGGCCATAGAAATGGGGAAAGGGCGCTATATACATGACGAATATAGTAAAATACAATTTGAAACAACTGCACACACCTGGGAAATAGCTGAAAGACTGTCAGCTGAGGCCATCTCATTAGTTCACATTTAAACATAATTCACTCCTAACTGATCTACTTGTATAGTGCAGTGTATGCGCTTACCGAAAGTCTAGCTTTAGTTCAATACTGCACTGGCTGTTGCAAGGTCTGCATATTAAGTATTCTATACCAATGGTTGTAAATATCAAATTCCATGTCTAGGCCTTATTTTCTTTTTTTCCCCCCAAAATGCATTTTCATTTTTGCAAACAAATGGGGTTACCAGTCAACAGAATATCACATGCTCGATTCTCTGTAACTTATGTAACTTATAATATCATAGCTATTTAAGCCGACATTGCGATTGCACGTAAATTCACATGTGCAACCATAATGATAACATTAACAACATTTACCCCTCACTTCCCTCCCCCTAACTGGAATGGTTCTGACATCAGCGTCGATAGTTGATCTTGTCTGTGATTTGTTCATATTTTAGAATACCCGAATACCTTGGCTTTGTCTGTAACCTTTACTTCACCCTTCTGAGAGCCTTCAGTTCAGGATTGCTCTCATTAGTCTCGGTCTGAAGTAGTATATATTCCTTCTACTTCGGCTCCCAGTAGAAATACCTTTGGGTCCAACGGGAGTTGTCTCCCTGTAATTTCTTTTATAGGACCCAAAACTTTTTCCAATACATTTCCGCCTTGGGACAGGACCACCACATGTGATACACGTCTCCCCTGTTCCCACATTGCCTCCATCAGTTGGGGGGGCGGGGGGGATATGAATGATTCATTTTGTGGAGCCTATGTGGGGTTAGGTACCACCTGGTGCATATTTTGTATGCTGTCGCTTTGACGGTAGTGCACTTGGACGTCTTTTGTGCCCTCTTCCATATTTGTTCCCATTCTTCCTCTGTAATGGGGGTGTCCAAGTTACTCCCAATTGTCTTTGTATGAAATGTTGTCCTCTACTTGTGACTGGTCTAGTAATCTGTACATTTTTGCAAGTGCTTTCGAGGGTACACCCACCTGCAGGGTGAGCTCCAGTCCCACTGGGGCTCTGGAGGCTGCCTTTTTAACCTCTTTCGGAAAGATCCAGTGCCTTATTTGTATGCGTACCTCTCCTTTTCTCCAATGCTAAATTTCTACTTACAATCTTCAAATACTAAAAGGGTTCCCTCCTGAAAGAAGTCTCCCACATGGATTGTCCATGCTTGTCCCCAGTTTTCCCAGAACCCCGCCCTGCATGCCCTGGTTAGAATCTAGGTTGTGCGCCATTGGGGTAAAGGGTGCTTTATCCCATCCCCTCAATAATGCTCTGGTAGCTTCCAGTAGCTGTCCTTCTGACCCCCCGTACCCTCTGGCTGTAGCGCATGTCATGTTCCTAGGGGAATGTTTGTCACTCTTGCTCTATTCCCATCCATCCATTTAGTGTGTTCCCTCCCATCCATTTCAGCATTGGTGCTATTTGGGCTGCCAGGATATATCTTTCAAGGTCCGGGATCCCAAGTCCTCCCAATCAGAGTGGTCTTGTCAGGACACTTATTTGTATTCTAGATTTTTTCCCATGCCACACAAAGGGGATGGCTTCTTTTTGCAAAGCCTTGCTCATCTTAGGCGGGATTTCAACTGGAAGGGAGCTAATCCTGCAAGGAGGATTTTAGCTCCTCCCTTATCGTACTTGGTTAATTTTGAAGGGATTCCATCATCCTCTTTTCTATGCTCTTGAAGCATCCTTGCAGTTCTTCCTTGTTTCGTGCCATATTTGTAGTTTCTTTCGTGTACCCTTTGGTACTTGGTTCATCTGCGTTGCTCTTGTGCTGGCTTCTTTCCTCGTGTTGTCCCCAGCAGAGTTCAAGTTGTCCGCCCCGTGACTTGGCTGTGGATTTGTTTTTTGCAGAGATGTTCTTGGCTTTTGTCCCTGGCATCTGTGTCCTAGGCCCGTTCAGCAGGTCTCTTGAAGTCTTTACTCTCTGCCACTGGGTACCTATGGGCTGGCTGTGTGTCTTTGTCCTGGTATCCCCTGAGAGAGTTATGTTGTAGAGGTAGGATCAGGCTACGCCGTGGTTGTGAGGGCCTATACGCTATTTGTTTAGTTGTTCCTTTGTTTTAGGCCGCCATCGCCTTCCGGGGGTGAGATCGGGTGCAAATCCCTGTGTGGCTGCATTCCCGGGAGACCTAGATGATCTTGTTGTATGGGGCCAACCGGACAGTTCCTTGTGTAAGCTTGTCACCAGCAGGGCACTTAAAAATGGTTCACGGGCTGGGGGTCTCCAGTCCAGTATGCGCCAGCCACCATTCCAAACACTCGTGTATTTTAAGTGCCAGCTGTATAGATCTCCCCTCTGTGGAGGAATTCCGCCGCTCGTTCGCCCGTCCAGGAGGGCGTGCAGTTTTATGCCCGATGGTACTATTGCGTATTACCAAGCTTCTAGGCCCATATGTTGCAGGCTGAATTGCAGCGTGCTGATCCGGGATCCTCAACAACCTCGTTCCTAGCTTCTAGGGCAGGCCCCCCCCCTCGAGGTTGGTTATGGGGGCCTGTTTGCTCACTCAGCACTTCTGTTGGGGATCCCTTTGTCCCAGCCCTTGTTTATTCACTGGGGAGGGAGGAGGGCGGGAGAGGATGGAGCTTTCTCCCCCACAATCACCAATCAGTTGGAAGGCTTTCACTTATTCGAGCCCCTGTACCTCCAGTTTGGCTAAACAGTCCGGGTCCCTCTGTTAGAACTGATATAATATTGTTTCGTCCTCATTGTATATTGTAAATGTTGGCCTATGCCCAGTCGCTTTGCGAGGAAATCCGTATAACAAGGTTGTGACCTTAAATCAAGCCTTCATTTTAGGTTAAAGCCGCCATTTTAGTTATTCGTGCAAAGTCAACCTGCAGTCTAAAATGGCTGTCTCGTGTGCTCTTGTTCTTGCTTTAACCTCTCCAACCTCTGTAGGGGAGTTAATGTCCAACCTGCCTTCAGGCTACATGTTAGGGTCCTTCGTTAACCTCGGGATCCGGGGATTACTTGAATCAGCGATGTTAACCTACAAGTATACAAGAACAATAACGCTATCCAAATACGACATGCTAAACATTTGTTTGATCTGTATTAAAGCAATGTGTAAAGGGTGTAAACGTTAAACTAAAGAATAATAGTGTGTGTTAGTAAATATGTTGAAAAGTAAACCGCATGCACGAGATATGTAAATTAGGAAACGAACCTGGCGCGACCCTAGCCCAGTATATAATTAACTTGTAAGAGGAAGGACATCATTATAACAAACTGTATAAATACGCTGATGTCCAGCTAGCAAATCCTGCTCACTGCTTACATTGAACCCTGCTGGTTGTCTCTGTGATGTATCGACAGCCAAAAAGCTATTTGTGTACTTTGTTCAATACTGTTCAGTTTTGTAATAAAGATTCTGTGAATCTTTACAAGCCTGTGTCCGTGTATTTTCCTTTGCATGGTGTAAAAGCCTTAATATTGTATTTTTCTGATTCCACAGATGGCGCCCGAATAGGGACCCTCAAGATCGACTGTCTCGTTGAAGGTTGGCTCGGCTATCGGACCGGGATCGGACAGTGCCAACAGAAACGGCCACTCTAGACGAGAAGCGAATTCCTCGACAAAACTGCACGATCAGATCCCCGAACGGTGAGCTGCAGCCCGAGATGACGTCTTGACGAGGGTCCATATATCGAGGTGGGTAAATTTGCCGAAAATCACCAGACACGTGGGTCCTTCGCATTGTCCTTATTAACCCGATCGGGCCTCCCAGTCCTTTGGTCGGATGAATCGTGTCCCGATTCTAAACCCTGACAATTTGAATTTGGCGCATTGTACTCGCGAGCACAATTACTTGACCAGGTAACAAGAACTTTGATATGCCTGGGAAATTGTCTGCCTGCTTTAGGGCATTATTCCGCAGCGACAGAATCTTTGGAAGATAGCCGTCCCGCACCACAGGAGGGGTCCCGGCATGTACTATGTACTGTAAGGCAGGCTTTGGTAGTATAGCATTTAATGACATTTGGCACAGACTCACCAGACATAATTCTAATCTTCGGTGGCCAACCAATGTTAGTTTTGAAATCCCTCGTATAGAATATCTAGAGTCTGTATTAGTAAAGAAAAAGGCTAGACCTGCAGCAGGACGCATTGCACAGTTGGAAAACGGAAGCTTTGCAGCAATAAAAGAGTAGAGAGAAACATATGCGTGACATATGACAAGTGTTGAAAAGGCACGGTTATATGATCAAAATAAACAATTGGAGTCAGTTAGGAACACGGACAGGGCGTTTCAATTAGGCATTCAGAAAATCTACCCCTCAAAAGATTTTCATACGTCAGATGAATTGATTAATAAACTTTTGCATGAACGAAGGCCCGGTGCCTCCGCGCCACCCCCGTACGTCCCTCCTCCTGGCACTTTGCCCCTTCCCGTTGTTATTTCCCCTCCTATAGTTCCTCCGTTCCTCCCTGCTGTTCTTCCTGTTCTTCCAGCTGTCTCTCCTTTGCCCGCCCCCTTGCCTCCACCTGTTGATATTCAGAATGTGCCTACTCTTCTTCTTCCAAGTGATTCTGCATCGCTTGCAGTAGACCAGGGAGCGAGACCAAGAGTTGTGACTCGTAATACTGTGTCCCCAGACAAAAAGAATGGATTGCTTGGGCTAAACATTGCATGGAGAAGGGTGAACAAGCTGTTTTTTCCACACTCGAAAATTTAAAAAGGTATTCCTGAGAAAAATGTTTTTATTGAAGGATTAGGGACTCATTTGAGTATAATGTGGAACAGATTAAACGATGTAGATTTCCCACAAGGGTTACGGGATTTGAACGCCTTAGCGTTGTCCAGAGATACTGCGGAGAAAGTAGAGGAGCATGTTGAGAGGATTTTTGAGTATAGGAAGGAGTTGGAAGGGTTACAGAATGAGGAAGTAGATGGTGGTAGTTTAGGTATTATGTACTTACAGAAACGGTTTTCTCCTCGCCGTGAATTAAAAGGTGAGGAAGCGCAAATTTGTATAAAGGATGCGATAAGATGCATTTCGGATATGTCGATAACTCCAGATGAAGTATATGGCACATATAGTCAGTATACGTTAGAAATGCAAAAGAAACTTATACAGGTGATGGTAGAGTACCTACAGAATGTGTGTGTAAAGAAAAAGATTTGTTGTCCCGCAGAATTGGAGAGTTTATAAGAGCTTTTTCGATTGATACTTCGACTGCCTTAGCGCTTGATTTGGCTCTGTTGCTTAGTAAGCGTTCGGAGCTGCCTACTTCTCAGTTGCCAATGAGGGAGGTCCCTCCGACATTTGTCCCAAAAGTTGAGATTGCGGCCGATGCTGGACGAGGAATACTTGCGGGAGAAATTCCTGCACATTACGTATCGCAGTTTGTTCACGTCCCGTTTTCAAGACAGGAAGTGAACACCATAAAGAAATCTATTCCCGATGTAATAAAGAATTCGACCGGGTTCTATAAAGAAATAGAGTCAGTCTTACAGTCGTCGGTATTCACCTTAAGTGATATTGATTTATTATTTCCCGTACTCCTGCCAGTCGATTTGTGGAAACAGATTAGGACTATAGATGATATACCTGGGTTGGGAGATACATGGGATAACATGGTTAGGCTAGATAGAGTAAGACCAGCTGTCGAACGACCGCCTCAAGTGATATTAACCTTGCCTGATAGAATTATTGTAAAATTGAAAACTATAGTTCCTGAAAAAAGAATCATTTGGGACAAGCTTACGGCCTGTGTCCAAGGAAAATCTGAGGGTGCTACCAATTTCTTCAATCGGTTCGAGCAGATATTTTCAGATTTCAGTGGACAAGACTTAGGTACAGAATCAAGGAAAAGGCTGTTTGTCGACAAATTTGTACGTGGATTGCTGCCTGACATCCAGTTACAGATTATGTCTTCCGAAAGCGCTTGGCAGGCGAAGTCTCAATCAGAAGTACTGCATATGGCTCAGTACTATGTAAATCGTGTAAATACTGAAAAGGAAAAACTTGAGAAAAAAAAGGGTGCCCTGAAAACAAAAGTCTTATTACAACAGATTGTTAGAAACCCTAGAGGGGGTAATCAATTTAGAGGTCAGTACATTCCACAAGGAAGTGCGCCCTTGGCTCCGGTAACCATCAACCAGTGTGCCTATTGTCGACAGGAAGGCCACTGGCGCGCACAATGTCCGACCTTGCAGCAACGATCATTTGGGAACATGGGTAGACGATCCAGAGGTCGCCCAGGTGCAGGGGGCCCTGGCAGAGGTCAGTTTGCACCAGAATCACAGCAACCTCCTTCACAAGATAAGCAAGTTTCTAATGTGGATAATAGAAACATTTTTGATCACCCTTCTGCCGCGTACCTCTCTGAAGAGCTTCCTTTTGATAATATCCTGTTTCGCTAGGATCGCCCGAAGCAGGATTTGGAACCAACGCCTATTCCCATTCATCAGAAAGGTCCCTACGTTGAGATGGTGGTGGGAAATAGGAAGCATCTATTTTTAGTAGATACGGGAGCACGGAAATGTTCCATTGATCATTCACGGGTTCCAAATATTCCCCTGTCAGGGCAGTCCAACGTTTCCGTAGAGTTTTCAGGCACACCTGTAGTTTGTCCGGTCTCTTTGCCGGTACCGATAACACTGGGTCCCTTCACGGAACAGTGTCCATTTCTACTTACCACAAACTGTGGGGAGAACTTGCTGGGGTTAAATTTGTTGAAGGCATCGCATGCAGTAATACATTGTTCTCTGGACGGAGTTCAGTTAACAATTTCACCTCAGCAATCACTCGCCTCTCAGTTTTTGACTCGACCCTTAAGCCAGAATTCAGTAATGTTCCAGAATGCTTATGGGCAATTGATGGTAATGATGTGGCACTCTTCAAATTGAACCTGTTAAAAATATTCTGAAACATGAAGTAAAATTGCCTTGCATCCCGCAATATAAGATTTCAGTTGAAGGCGAGCAGGCTTTGAAATGTATAGTTTTTGATTTTGTACATCGTGGAGTAATTGAGGAAATTACGGGTAGCCTATGTAACAGCCCCATTTTGCCAGTATACAAAAAAGGCGATAATGCGATTCCCTTTAGTTTTATAATTGATTTACGTGCTATTAACAAAATTGTGGCTCGTCAGTTTCCTATTGTACCGGATGTTACAACGATACTAACCATGATTCCGGCTTCTGCCACTCATTTTAGCGTTGTTGATCTTAAAAACGCAGTTTTCAGTATTCCTATACACAAGGATAGCAGGTATTTGTTCGCGTTTACCCTAGGTGTACGCTCGTTCACATTCACTCGTGCACCACAAGGGTACACTGAGAGTCCAAGTATTTATAGTAGGGCATGGAAAGAGCAGCTTGATACTCTCGAGTTGCCTACTACTTGCACATTACTAAAGTACGTAGATGATCTCCTCTTGGCTGCTGATTCTGAGAGCGCCTGTAAAAGAGGCACCGTGTTGTTGCTTTGTCATCTAGCGAAACATGTCCACAAAGCTTCACTTAAAAAAATCCAATATTGTTCAGGAGGTCGCCTATTTAGGCTATCTACTGTCAAAGGAGGGAAGACGGTTGACACCTGAACGAATAAAGACTATTTCTGGCATGTCTGTCCCAAATACGCAGAAGGAAGTTAGAGCCCTGATAGGTATGGCTTCTTACTGTAGATTGTGGATCCCTAACTTTTCGTTAACGATTAAACCAATGCTGGCTTTGACAAAGGGCATTTCTTTGCCATTGCCATGGACTTTGGAACACCAGACAGCATTTGATTTGCTCAAATCCGCGCTGTGTTCAGCGCCGGTTTTAGGAACTCCGAATTATGACAAGGCCTTTGTGTTGTATGTGCATGAACGTGATAGATGTGCTTTGGCTGTGTTAACGCAGGAACATGGAGGGAAGAATAGGCCATGCGGCTATTTCTCATCCGCCCTTGATCCTGTTGCATGCGGTTTTGCCGAGATGTTTGAGAGCTGTTGCTGCTGCGTCTGTAAAACAGAGTGAGGGAATGGTCCTGGGTCATGTGTTAACCCTAATGGTACCTCACTCTGTAGATATTTTATTGAATAGAACTCAAACGCAACACCTCACTTCCGCACGATTGACAAGCTATGAACTAATCTTGTTTGCCCCCCACATTCAAATTCAGAGGTGTTGTGTATTAAATCCAGCTGAGCTTTTACCTGTCCCACAAGATACTGTTGATGGTGACGAAACGTCACATGATTGCCTTTATGTGACAGAACAAGAGACTAAAGGCAGAATCGATCTGAAAGACACGCCTTTGAATAGCCCACAAGGAGAGCTATTTTGTGATAGCTTGTTTTAAACTTCCGAACGGTACATCCACGGCTGCTTAGGACGTCACTACTTTAAGCACAATTGTGGAAACCTAAAGAATTATGCATAACTCCGCGCAGGACGCAGAAATTATAGCGTTAACTCAAGTTTGTGAACTTTCTGAAGGGCTTACAGTAAATATATATACTGATAGTCAGTATGCTTTTGGGGTGGTTCACAACTTCTTTCCAAAGTCTACCGAACAAGGTTTCTTGACCTCGCACGGAACAAAAATTCAGAATGGCACTTTAATAGTGCGATTACTTTCAGCACTCGCACTCCCTGTTCAGTTAGACATTATAAAATGTTCAGGAAAAGGGAATGCTTTCGGTGATCAGATAGCTAAACAAACTGCCACTGATTTCAGTTCAGAAATGTATGTTGTAAGAGAAACTGTAAATATTTGCACTTTTGGTGAAAGTACCGATTCTGTAAAAGACATTCAAGCAGATGCTACCATAGAGGAAACTAAGAGATGGATCGAGGGTGCAGGGAGACTGGATGATGATGGGTGTTGGGTGGACAATATTGAAGGAAAATGGTTACTCCCCGACGCCTACATTACAATGATGGTTATTATGGCTCATGGTCCGACACATGTTTGTGCGCGTAAACTGATTAAAATGCTACACAGTATGGGCCAATGATAAGATTTTCAAAACTGCAGAGCACTTTGTCCAAGGGTGCATGGCCTGCTTGCAGCACAATGTAGGAAAAGGTACCTCGACTCCTAGAGGAAGTTTCGCTCCACCTTCTGTTCCGTTTGAGGTTATTCACTTTGATTTTATTGAAATGGAACGTTGCAACAATCTTAAATATGTGTTGGCTGTCATTTGTGCCTTTAATAAGTGGGTTCAGGCCTTCCCGGTTAGAGATGCAACGGCCATAACCACGGCAAAAAACGGTTGAAAGTTTTTTTCCTAGGTTCGGGCTGCCGAGAGTCATCTGGTCAGATAATGGGCCACATCGCTACTGTAATCCTACAAATTTGCAAAGGATTACAGATTGATAAATGTTTCCATTCGGCCAGACATGCCCAAAGTGCCGGATTAGTGGAAAGGCATAACGGCATTATAAAGAACAAACTCGCTAAGACGTGTGCTGGCACCAAGCTAAAATGGCCGGACGCCTTACCGATCGTGTTACTGTCAATGAGAACAACCCCTCAAACTAAGACTGGGCTCTCTCCCTTTGAGGTGGTAATGGGGAGACCTGCTAATATTTGGGGTTTGTTAAAAAGCAGTTCATTATGGGATTCAGAAAATGTGCTTCTTTCAGATTACTGTAACCAGTTGACTAAAAATCTGTTTTCAATTTATCACCAGGTGCGAGAGGCATTACCTGTACGTTACCAGGGTCCGGGTCACAGTCTACGACCGGGGGACTGGATCCTCACGAAAGTTTGAGAGGTCGCCTTGCCTTGCACCTCAGTGCAGGGGTCCCTATCAAGTCCTGCTAGTTACTCAGACTGCTGTGCGGGTAGCGGGTCGTAAGAACTGGATCCATGCGACGCACACCAAACGGATCCCGCAGCCCGTGCCATACGATACAGAAGACACAGAATCCCTTCCAACTGCTGTAACTAGAGTGCCTGAAACAGCAACAACCGACGAGGGAGTATCGGAGACCGTTCCAGAATTCGCAAGGCCAGACAAAATGGCAATCTGGTCTCCACACTCCCCAACAGTGGAACTTCCGGATCAATCCTTTTCCGATCCCATTTCCGTTCACTCGCCACCTCCAGGAGGAAGTGACGACACTTTGTTCTCACCAGAAACTGTGAAATATAAATTGCGCCCAAGGAAATAGACGTACAACACGGTCTGTCTGTGAGATTGGGAAAAATCATTTGAGGGCTTGTCTTTTTGGCCCGATTGTACGGAAGGATTCTGTTGGCTGAGGGTTGTGGGAAAGACATTAAGGAGACGCGCGACTGGAGTCGCCAGCAAACTAACAATTGGTGTTTTTTTTTTATTAAAGACTACAATGCCTGCACCCACTACCGCTCGTACTGAACTTTTAGATAAACATGTGACAAGCAGAGATAATGATCAAGCATGTAAGGGGACCCCCAAAGTGTATTGTTGCCTTATTGTAATAATAACTGGATTTTTAGTAACTGTTGGTTTTGGGTTATGGTATCTGGAGGAAGCATATCCGTTATAGGACTTTTTACCTATTGAAAATGTATCCGTTATCCCCACTCCTTCCGTGCAATTGCATACTTTAATCGCCTAGAGATTCTTCGCATAGACGGAACTATCAGAATAATACTCTTTTGTTAATTATGAATCCCACTCATGCAATTTCAAATAGAGCCAATTGCTGGATCTGTTCACATCTACCCCAAAATGGGGATAAGGGGCTAGGTTGGTATATTCATCCTTTACCTTTGACAACTGCTTGTTACGCCTCTTGGAGCACTATTCTTTGGCCGATGGAATGATAGCATCTCAGGGAACTTTGATGGTACAAATTTGAATAGTTTTGAAAAGCATGTTTTGATGCCACTGGGATGCTTGCTTTTTGCAAATAGAAGTAAGCCGAACATTGCTTCCGTTAAGCCCTCTGATAGATTGTCTCGTCCTTTTCAGTCTTTAATCTCTTTCAAAATGGCTCCTATAGGCAATAAGGATGCCACGCCTCCATCTTATTCTATTAACCATAGCCCCGCTTCAGTATCCTCCTGCATACAGAGGAATGGAACATGGTTAATGGGTAATTTTAGAAAGTGCGCCAACGTTGCGAATTTGACTAGTGAGAACAGACCTCTGTATGTAGGCGAACCAGTCTATTTTGTTTGCGGTGATGTGGCATTTCCATGGTTTCCCAGGGATTGGCAAGGAACCTGCTATTTGGGGATTCTACTACCTGGGGTATTTCTTGCCAGTACTGCAGAAATTTTGAAAACTTGTCCACGACGAGGTGTGAAAGGGGATACTCCAGCGCAAACTCTAGGAGACATCATGAAATCCTTTGTGCCATTTTTTGGGCAAATTACGAATTCAGAAGATATCAGGGGACTAGCGAGAGTATTGGAGAGAACCATCAACCGGACCACTGACATACTCTAATATGACGTTAGAAAAGAAAGCAATAAGATTAGTGGCTCTTCAGAACCGGATGGCATTAGATCTCATTCTGGCCGAGCGTGGAGGAGTATGTAAATTAGTGGGGTCTGCTTGCTGCGTTTACATACCAGACTCCTCTCCAACGATCTTCAGGGCTATCCAAAATCTACATGTTCTTAGTTCAGAAGTACATGTTCCTGAGGGAAACTGGGAACTTAGTGCATGGTTTTGGGACCTCCTAAGGTCATGGGGATGGAAGTTGTTTTCGGCCCGGTTGATTATCTTGGGAAGTTTTCTGTTCCTTTGTTGTTGTATACAGTGTCTCCCTGGTGTTTGCTCAGTGTTAGGGGGGTGTTGCGCGCAAGCAACAAGTGTATTAGGGCATAAAATATATGCCCCAGATAAGGTTTCCAAAGAGTATGTGTTGAAAGAAACTCTAGTGTGTGATCTAATGGCAATAGATATGTTTGATAATGATTCGGGATGTATAGATGTTAAAGGTAGTTTAGCGCTTGGCATAGGCCAAAAGGAGGGTTTGTTAGAACTGATATAATATGGTTTCGTCCTCATTGTATATTGTATATGTTGGCCTATGCCCAGTCGCTTTGCGAGGAAATCCGTATTACAAGGTCGTGACCTTAAGTAAATCAAGCCTCCATTTTAGGTTAAAGCTGCCATTTTAGTTATTCGTGCAAAGTCACCCTGCAGTCTAAAATGGCCGTCTTGTGTGCTCTTGTTCTTGCTTTAACCTCTCCAACCTCTGTAGGGGAGTTAATGTCCAACCTTCCTTCAGGCTACATGTTAGGGTCACGTAGACCTTGTCCTTCGTTGACCTCGGGATCAGGGGATTACTTGAATCAGCGATGTTAAACTACAAGTATACAAGAATAATAACGCTATCCAAATACGACATGCTAAACATTTGTTTGATCTGTATTAAAGCAATGTGTAAAGAGTGTTAACGTTAAACTAAAGAATAATAGTGTGTGTTAGTAAATATGTTGAAAAGTAAACCGCATGCACGAGATATGTAAATTAGGAAACAAACCTGGCGTGACCCTAGCCCAGTATATAATTAACTTGTAAGAGGCTGGACATCATTATTACAAACTGTATAAATACGCTTATGTCCAGCTTGCAAATCCTGCTCACTGCTCACATTGAACACTGCTGGTGGTCTCTGATGTATTGACAGCCAAATAGCTATTTGTGTACTTTGTTCGATACTGTTCAGTTTTGTAATAAAGATTCTGGGAATCTTTACAAGCCCGTGTTGGTGTATTTTCCTTTGCATGGTGGAAAAGCCTTAATATTGTATTTTTCTGATTCCACACCTCAGCGGCAGCAGTGTCGTAATGGCGGCACCGTCCGCGCTTCTCCAATTCTTTCCTCCGTTGTCGCCTGGAGAAGGGGAGGCAACCTGTGTTTTCCCCCTTCCAAGGTGCGTGCTTTCGGATCCTGAGTTCCAACCGCTCGGCGGGCGGGTAATGGGACCTTTGGAGCAGGGGGTGTACCCTCTTCCGAACTTCAGGTTAAGCCCTTAGAGCGTGCCGCACTTCCCGGTCTTCAGTGTGGTTCCGAATCAGGCAGCTTTGTACGTGGGTGGTGGTTCCAGCTTCAGATCACTGGGACGGTGCAGCACCACGGTGGAAGGTCTCCCTGTGCCAGGTGTTTAGCACAGCGCAGTGGCTTCTCCCCTGGTCGTCCACGTTGCCTTAGGGCTGCTCTCCGGGGTCTATGCAGTTCTGGTTGCCCCGAATTCAGTGTTTCTACCAAACAAGATCAGACCTGTGAAATCTTGTAGTTAAACGCTCATATTTGGAGGCGGTTTTGGGAGTTATAGATGCTTATAAACTGTTTAATTCACCTTTTGTTGTCCCGCCTGGGTGGAGCGCAGGGTTGCGCGACTTCACCAGTTGGCGGCCATCCTGGAATCCGAGGCCTTGTTTTTCTTTGCAGCGACTAAATATCTAATCCCACTAATACCATGAAAGCAATGGGAATGTGGGGAGTGCAGTTTGGGAGTTGGAGGGGGGGGGGGACAAAAAGCATAACCCTTCTTCAATTTAGGTAACATATGACAGGTTAGGTTATTTATAACGCGCTTAATACCCAGAGGTTTCTAAGCATGGACCCGGTGATCGAACCTGCTGTGCTCCGTGTCGTTTTGCTTCCAAGGCAAGTACATTGCCCCTGAGCTATCGTCCCGAGACTAGTAGGTTTGTACGAGTTTCTCCAAGGGCGTGATAGGGTTTCATGCAGCAGCCCCTCTGGCAAGACAAAGAACCCTCCTGCTAGAAAAAGAAAGTACCTCCCAATTCGAAACCTCCCCCGGAAGCGCCATACAACATCCTTAAGTCAGGATAGTACCCAATTATGTTCAAGTTCCCAGACCCTTCCAAGGATCGAAACTGGTTAATTTGGGCACCACTTCCTTAACTGTGGGTCCACTCCCACTTCCGCCAATAGGTCAAGGTAACACCCCCTTAGTGATGGATGCAACTCGCTTAGTTTAGGGCACCATTTCTTACTTCAGGGCCCCTTCATACATTTGGGCCCCAAACCTATTGTTTCCGAGACCTTTACTAGAGTTCAATTCCCTTAATTTCACATACCCATCCTCTTCCGTAAGGATGGAATGCAATCTTTAGCAAGGTTCCAGCCTCTCTCAAGACATAATAGGATCCTTGCTCGAGCACGAGAGAGTAGGATGTGGCCACAGTAGTGTGCATCTGACACCATCTCTGGGAAGGCATGGGTGACACGCAGACAGCACTGGTGGGCAGATGCTAAGGACCGTCGTGCTCTTCCAGTCCTAGGTCTTCCTGTTTGCATTGGATCATGGGAAAAGAAACATGGAAACAGAAAGGAGAGTCACTTACACCAGACTTCTCTCCTCATTTCTTGAGAGGCAGTGGCAAACTGAGGACGCTGCATGAATGGAAAGGCTGATGGCGGGACATCTCCAAACACAAATTGCAATGATCTTTCTTTGGAAATAGCTTGTGCCAGGTTTTAAAAGGACTATGCTTGAAAAGAATCCATATTGCTGTTCGTGCATGGAGGAATGGCTTACCTGTCAAAAACGGGTTTCTCTCCACGGTCAAAGATATCCTGCAGATCCTTCACCAGGTTGGTCTGGCCGGGCATCCGAAACAAACCCTCCTCTGCGAGGCCGTGCTCGCAGATAAAATCCACACACTGCTCCACCAACAGGGGGGCAAGGCGCGGCCCAAACTTCTGCTCAAAGCGCACCGTGTCTTCTAGGCGCTGGCCAAAGATGCCTGAGGATGAGAAACATTTGCCTGAAACATTAACACACAAGATCAATGCACAATGCGCCACAGCACGATGGACTGCTCCATGCAGTCAACAGTGGTGGCAGAAAATGCTTTATCCATTCACCAAAGGCCCTGCCATACATGGACGTTGTAGGCCCATCTCCTGGGACGAGCCCAAAAGACACACTGCTACACATCAGTGGCTCACATGTTCAGCCAACATACTCATCAGTCCTTCCCTATCTGTACATGCACACTCAGAATACGCCCAGCTTTTCTATTCTTCCACCAAAAGTGCAACCGCTCTGCCCATAATCCAGAGTCCCTTAGCATTTTGTGCACCACAGACCCACCACCTCTGCTGGCACACCAGCGACCCATCCGTTCTGTACACAACCGCAGGGCACTTTGCCATGCCAGCATGTCAAATGCTCACCCACTTTTCTGCAGACCACTCCTCTATCAACACACTATATGCACACCGCAAGCCCACCTGTTTTCCACACAGAAGCTCAGAGTTCACTCCATGAACTCCCGAGTGTTTGCCCCTTAGCTCTGACCCACACCCATCACATGTATCTGTGCTATGCCTTGAAAACCCCCTCTCTCCCTGTATAAAGACTAGTACATGACCATCTCTGAACAACGTCTGTACTGTGCCCCGGGTCTCTTTCAAGCCTACCACACGCACCCTAGCTTTGTACAATACCCAAGGCAGTTATGGTTAAAGTTTGCCGAATGCGGGTCTTCCTTGCAAGTTAAATTCATTATGAATCATTTCTATGCCTAGTAACGGGCCGCTCATCTGTACCACATAATTCCCATGCATAATGCTCTGCAACATGCCAGTCACTTTTCCCCTGCCTGTGGCAGGCTACTATTTTGGTTCCCCACAGATACCAGTCACATATTCCAATCTGTAATGAATGAATATTGGGGTTTTGGAAAGTCCTTCCTGCCATGTTCAGTGCACTTCAGGGAATGGCTGAGGTGAAGCACAATGAGCGCCACCAACATAGAGTATCTGTCTAGTGGATTTAGACATGGGATTCATGCGCTGAGTCCAAATGTGTGGGTTACTGGTGGATCATTAATTTGCACCCAGGAAAGACAGATTGACCAATCGCAATGTCTTTCCCAGGCGTGATATTCACCACCCACACCATAAAACGGAAAGGAGACAAGGTCCCTTTTCAGATGACGGTAGCCATTTTTAAAAATCTTTTATGGCTCTCGTCATCCGAAAAGGAACCTAGTATGGGAGAAGGGCATGCGCACTTCAGGCTGAGCTCATCTCCCAAGGGGGGGGTGGGGGGGAGAGAAAGAGAGAGAGAAAGAGAGAGAAAAAAAACGGTATAAGATCCCTTTGCATTCTGGTGAAATCCCTGGGTGCGAATGGCTTTCAACCGCATTGGCAGTGGGTTGACATGGGCAGTAACATCCCACAGCCCTCGCCAAGGCCTTTGCTTTGCTCAGGCCTACCTTGGCGAGGGCTGGCAGGCCTTTACCGGCCCTTGTCAGCCGCCGCCGCTGGGTGAATCCAACATTAAAGTCCTCATTGCATGGTGGGAAATTTGAGGAGAATGCCAAGAACCATCCATTGATATGGTGCAAAGTAACAGCGGAGGAAAAAGATTTACTTGCTGCTTTCTTTACCTAAAACACATTACGGTAAGTGTGCAGATGCTCCAGTGAGGCCCGGGCAGTTAAGATACTACACGGGGTCCTCAATATGTCATGGGACCAACATCATGCACTGCACAGGACTTCATTAGTTATTAGCATTGATAGATTAAGCTGAGCGCAAACACCAAATGATAAATTTGATCACAATGGACAAAAGACGGCAAAGTCAGGGTAAATAAACAGTGGAATTTGTTCCTAGCATTGCATTGGCACCTCCTACTGCTTCTTAGCATTGATCCCAGTTCAGAGTGGCAAAAACGTGTAAGAATTGGATAACTACTTGTGAAGGATCAACATGGGGGCGCGGGGAGAGAGAATGGAGTGCCAATGGGGCCACCAAATAAAAATAACAAAACAGGTCCCGATCCAAGGGCCACCACCAGCAGCATTCCTAGGGTTCGTACTGCGGTGGTGTCGCACAAAGCTGCGTTGCAGGATGGCATGCACCATGTGCCCATTGCCCCTGCACGCAGTACCAGCTTGTGGAAGGGCTGAGTGGATGGTCCACCTCACCGCGGCCCCCTCCGCCCACCCACATGTGGGCATCAATTGGTCAGGTCCAAAGAGGGTGGAGCAGGAATGACTGGCCCTTTTGTCCCTCATTCACCGGCTTCATTACAAGCTACACGAAAACGTATGGTACCACCAGGCTGCACCAAACAAGAAAAACCCATCGGCGGCTGCGAACCCGAAAACTCTGTACATTACGTTACCGTCGGCGTACCGCACTTTTAGCCCGTGCTAAGAGAGCATGCTAATAGCATCGCAGGAAAAGCATCACCACCCGAACAGGAAACGAAGCGGCGGTCATTTGGGAAATCACAATCCGCCAGAAATCACAGCCCACATTTTAACCACAGAGGCAGCTTTTCTTTTCCATTTATTTTCAGTTCAGCAATGTAGCCGGAGTGTCAGGAACAACACCATAAACACATAAACATAAAGGTTTCAGGACTTCGAGGTTTTATCAGGAGGGCTAAAGTCAAAACGTGAAGCCGCCAATCCCACTTCTACTAACGATGTTCAAAACTACTCATTCAAAATAAATTAGCATTGCAGATTGTTTATATTACACCATTCACCCTAAACGTTTCTAGAATAAATCATGAAGTTCATGTTTTCAAGTAAATCAATGTACTCACATTTCAATAACTTTTGACTTGAAATAAATATTGCCAATCTCGGTTGAACCAATTCGGACTCAGTGATTACTTATTTAGGGATTAGTAAAGCACTACAAAGCAGGGCACTTGGATGTTATAGACACTCAGAAGTTAGCTTAGGTGCAGCTCGGTTCTGGAGATCACGAGACCAAGACTGACATTCTGATTGTGATGAGCTCACAAAGCGTGCTAGCAAGTTTGATGATAAAGCCTTAAAAAGACTAGATAGGGCCTTGCCACGAATTGGGCGGTAGCCCTTAAATCCAGTGGTAGCAGTGTTAACACTAGCAATACCGCTCTGCCGGATCACGACTGCAATCCAGCCGGCGCAATTCCAGTCGGGCGATTTTACAGCTATCTGTAATAGCGCCAAAAACCAAACGTGCTATTAGAGACCTAGCACAAGTGCAGCGTTGGCGTTCCTACCGCTAATACCGCTGAAAATACCCCCAGCCAAATGCTGGAGGTAAAAGAACATGTGTGACTGTAACAATGCCCCAGGTGGAAACAATGCATACAAGAGGCCTACAAAAGACCCACCCATGCCCCACACACACTGTGTTGCCATTTGGAGCCGGGAGCATTGAAGTGGCCCTCTACATGCTACGCCAGGAGCTAGAGAGGCCTGACAACCAGTCAAGGGCACAGGGAGCACAGAAAGGGGGGGAGGGAAATGGGAGGAGGAGACTAGCCCCAGCAAGGTGGCCAGCCATCCCCAGGGTCAGGCCAACACCCTGGGCCCCGACTGATGGTCAGTTGGCATCTGAGTACATGCTGGACAGGGCAACCATCACCCAGTTGCTGGACACAATCCAAGGTGACATAGCTAGCTGGATTGCCATCAGCACCGCTGTGCCCCCACTCGTGAAGCTTGTGTCAGTCCTACAATACCGTGGAACTGGCAGCTTCCAACACACAGTTGCCATGATGCATGGTAGGGCCCAGTCCACATTCAGTGCTGTGCTGTGCTGGGACACAGGCTGGATGCACTGCTGCGCCATGTGAATGAACACATAGCATTGCCCGCCACCCTGGCACAGGTCAACAAAGTCAAGGCACAGTTATATGCCATTCCCCAAGTTCGAACTTGATTGCAGCCCTAAATTGTACACATGTTGCACTGGTAGCATCCCGGGACCATGAGGAAGCCTACAGGAATCTGAAGCATTTCCATTCTCTCAATGGGCATATGATCTGTAACCCAGACCCGACTATCACTCACTGCTGTGCCCGCTACCCAGGATCCACCCACGACTCCATGGTGCTGCGCAACATAACACTGCAAGCCTACATAGAGAGGCACTGAGGCCAAAGCACATGGATAGTGGGCGAGTACAAATCCCACCAGAAATGCATGCCAAAGTACAACAAGTGTAGTGGGGGCGGAGCCACACAGGAATCCTTGCATGCCACCAAGAGACACAGCCAGCACCATCAAAGCACCAGTTCCATGCATGTGTGACACACAAGGACACCTGCAAACGTCCCCTACACCTGAACCCACAGAAGGTGATGGGAATACACTTGTGAATTCACCATTACATATGGAAACACAACAATGCACCTTGTCAGTGTTGCAGTGCTGCTTCTCACCCCGACACCCAAGAGCAACCTCACCCAGGGCACCACACAGGAATACTAAGTGAAATCCATGCAAAACCCATCCTCAAAACCACTGTAGATGAGCAGGAAAATACACAAACATACCAGTGAGAGTGACCCCTGAATGCCCATGTTCATGCATGCTAAATCAGAAACAATGTGCCATGTAGCAAACGCCACACCCACAGAGACAGCCATAACCCATTACTAATAAAAATTGTCCGTTAACAGGCAGACATGACAAGAGCCTCATCTGGACGTAACAGATGCAGCACTGTGCCAATCAAACCCAGGGGGTGGAGCATGTTGAAGGTTGTCCACAAGGGACATGGTGCACATTGCAGAGCAAACCCGGGGCACATGAAGACACCATAATCAAAGGACAAGTGGAAACATGAAGTTACTTGTTCAGCATGAGAGCTACACACATATCCATACAAATAGTCCATCATACACTGCTGCAAGTCCATTAACACCAAGTGCATGCAAATGTAACCCGTCACAGAACACCTTACTCATGGACACAGACTGCATGTAGGGGTCAGATCATACATATCCCTAAAGATGATGGCTTTATACCAATATGCCAATGACATAGCATGTACCCATTGCACACATAGATGACCATAGTGAATTGATGCATATCCCTTGCACACCCAGTATAATACTGTATTAAAGGGTCCACATTGCCTAGAAGTGGAGCAACTACTGTAAATTAAACCAAGTCCATGGGTCACTGGAATACCTTTTCCAATGACTAGCCACACAAGAACACACATCTCCTCAGTTTGTCCCAAAATCTATCACTGTTGGGGCCCAAATAGCTCTGTTCCATAGGGTCTGCAGTGAGCTGAACTAGGGCCTATTGGAAACAACGCCCTTTCACTCATTGTATACATTTGATATGCAGACCGCCTGATCACTGGCAGGGAAATGGCTACCAAAACCATTCACTTAAAGAAGCCTCCATCCCTACCCACCTATGCCCACTCAGGGTGCATATCGTCCATCCCTCGCAGGGCTCTGCCAGGGTAAACAATGTCAATAACTTCAAACACAAAATTAAGAACTTGATAGGCTGGCTCTGTGGGGTCTCAGTTGAAAAAACTGGGCAGTTTAGCAATTCTCTACCTCACCACTATGTACACATTCATAGCGCCAGATTGCAATGACATGTCCTTCCTCCCCTCCTTCAATGTCGTCCCTGGTTTAAGGGGGTGTCCTTATTTACTCAGCAACACACTGTGGACTCCATCGGCTTCAGTGTAAAGTGGGATAGTGTGAAGTGAGTATGATGCCAAATAACGCTATAGGCTACATCAGAGAGGTAGACCGCTTTATGAAGCCGTCCCACCTGGGGGTCTGCGGCATTTGAGTCGAAATCCCCGGTCTGTTCTGGGGGTTTTGGAAGGGGGTGGCCCGAGGTGCTGAGGGTCACTACCTACAGCCTGATACTAGGCCCATAGACGATTTATGGGAGATCCCAAGAACTGGGGAGGCAGAAGGCTGGCTGAAGGAGAGGAAGGAGTAGGAGTTGAAGGTACACAGAGGAAGGTTAGATGGATTACTAAAGAGGAGGGTAGAAGGTGTGAGGGATCCATTGGTAGGAGGTGTGAGGAGAGTGGTGGAGAGAAAATAGGAGAGGAGGCAAGAAGAAATTGTAAGGAATAGGTGGGCAGGACCCGTGGGGAGTAAGGTGGAATAAGTTGAGCGAAGGTGAAGAGAACATCAGAGAAGAGGGTGACAAGAGTTGTAAGGAGCTAAAAGGGAGAGAGTTGCGAGATGGCAGAAAGAAAGTACAGTAAAGTGAAGGTCAGGTGGAACATCAGGAGGCAGGCAGGAATACAAGAGAATGTGGTAGCAAACTATCAAGGAGAAACCAGAGACTAGCGTTGGCCCGTTTTCTGCACCAATGTGGACCACTTTAATGATAGGGAAACTCGTTTTAACCAAGTTTAATGGCCCAATGTGCTATAAAAAGGCACCATCTTACTCAAACGGTTTGTTGGAAAAAGTCACAAATTGAAATACATGAACAACAGCACCTTTTTTTGATGCCTGGTACTAAGATTTGTCCCGGTTTGACTCTGACGTGAGTGAGAACCAATGATGTAGAGGGGAAGACAGGGGAGCTGAGACGAATTGAGAGCGTGTGTGCGAGAGTATCCGGTACATTTTAGGAACAAGACTTCCGAATCTTCGAGGAGGAAGACAAGGTCGGGGTTTTAGGTGATAGACTGATGACGTGGGTCCAGTGAGGAGCTGAATAAGAAAAGGATGACCCTAGACAGCCAGTGCCTTCGAGGACACTCGGGGGATATTTTAGCCTCATTTCACAGCTTCAGTCCTTTCGTGGCTTGATGTGCAGGTACATGTGGATGTGGATCTTGGGGTCCTGGGGCAGGATATTTCACTTTATCTAGGACGAGAAGCAGATGCTCCGATTCTACTCCTGAGACAATGAAGTAGTGTCAGAAACACTTAAACCCAGTACTGACAGTATGTTCACCAATTATCCTCCAAGAGGAGGGACCCCTGACCTATCTTTGCAGAATTGAGAAATGTTGAATTGCTACATCAGTGCGAATTCAAAGGGTAGCTATTCTGCAGACATTATTAAAGCTTAATAGGCTGAACCCAAGGGGAAGATGCCTCATGGGGATTGTTGAATTGTATTGGGCTTTGCTCAGTAAGAAGTCATTCTATTCTGTTGCTGTAGATAAACCTCAAGTTGCGCTCCAGACGAAGCTGTCCTGCTGTACAAGTTGCTCATCACCAGGTATTTCATCCAATCCTGCAAGTCTCCCTAACAAACCCTACTTGAGTCATGTGCCCCCTCCCGCCCCCATGTCTGCTTGTTGTTCCAACTCAGCTTCATGACATATGCCTTTTTCCCCAAGGCACTGTGGAAATCTTTACAGTTTGTAGGGTGGGGAAATATCGAAATGGGTAGGATGCGCACAAAGGTACATCATGAACACCATCAGTGTGCACAGCACGATGCATTATGCAAACGAGCATGTGCATACTGGGGAAATAGGGAACATTATAATGTCTACATAGTAGGTATTATGAAAGGAGGCAGTGTGTGTCCATCAGTTGGGTAGACAAATCTTTAAGCAGCTTCCCTATTGGATTATTCCTTTCTGACCCTCATCTTCTGGTCTGGTCTCGGATCCACAGAGTGCAGCAGCAGTATCAATTTTGTTGTACCCACCCGGAAGCACAAGGCCTCACCCAGGGTCACTTCGGGTCCTGCAGGCAAACAACAATGCTCACGGGATCTTTCCTGGTTGAAGAATGTCAACTCATTTAGGTACAGCCCCAGACATCCAAGTAAGGTCCAAGTAAAACCCAAGGACCAGATTGTGTTTCCACAAACACGCTCCATTGCTCAGATGTAATGGCGCCTTTCCTTGCTACAGCACATCCGCCATGACCATACAAAGGAGTGTCCTCAGAATTCCTTGGGGAAATCCACAAAACTGTGTCACGAAAATGGAAAGGTTCACGATGGATGGATAGCTCATGGGTTAAGTGTTTGCTTCTGACCCTGGGTAAGCCTGCACTTCAAAGTTCGAACCTCAGACCCCTTACAAGGTCAATTGACTACTATTATACTGATTAAGCATAACAGGTAGCGAGCACAATCCAGCACACACCCGATACTTATTACCTAGGGTTATTATGCTAAAAGTGGAATTATGGACAATGGAAATGTGTGCAATTTGGATATTTGCCCAATTTCTAAACCGCTCCATTTAATACACCAAGAGCAATGTGTGGCAAAATAGGCAATAGAGGTCTATAGGGCTGTTATGACATTGATGAAGTGTATTGGCAGCGATTGCTCAGTCAGTTATTCACTAGCACTGAAAAACTGAACAATGTGGGAAGCGGGTAGTTCACGTCCGGTGCAAGTACCGATTTTGGAGAACAAATGTGGAGACCGGTCAGTGACGTGTACCAAGTGATAGCATTTGGTTATTAATCTGATGATCACACACGATTTTATTTTTAAACAACCTAATTTTGTATCAATACCTTTCTGCCATTCTGCCACTACTTTTAGAAGTCTCCATAGGAAATTAACAGACTTTAAGAAGGGAGCATAGAAAGTAACTGAGAAAATGCATGTGAAAAGAAAAAGGAGTCTCAGATAAATACAGCTTAAGGGCAAAGTCAAGACATGGGGAAATAATCTTGGAGCGCAACAAGGATGGATGGATCGGAAATGGCTGACCTATTAACATTGATGGGTGAGGGCTAAGCTGTTGGGGAGAAAGCCACCACCAATTGAATTGGAAAGCAAGCCATCAGGGAGGAGCAGGGTGATTGGGGCAGGCGAAAGACAGTCTTCAGGCCTGTTCTGGAGTGTGCATCAGGCCGGTTTGAGAACAAAGAGTTTGGACAGAGTCAACATGTGGTCTCTGCCATCTTGGATCTTACTCTTAGACTGTTCAGGGTGATGCTGGGATATGCAGAGTCATGCATTGTTACTATCAGGTGTTGTACTGATAGTGGCTGACTGGGTAATTTTAGGAGCTACTTTGTTTTACTGTAGCGCACATCTTGTCCTCAGCAGGAGAGTTAGCTTTTTTAGTATTAGAGTTGTGGGTTTAGGGGTGTGACTTTGGCTGGAAATAGCCTGGTCAGCTCACCAGGTTTTGCTGAGCAGCGATTTGCCCAGGATCATTAAATGTGTTCAAGCTGGAAAACCACTCTCCCATTCCATATGCTCATCACTACCAAAATCACGTGCTCTCCCATAGCCCGCCCAAAATCTTCTGCTCTCCTCTTCCATCTCCCCTCGGTTCACCATAAAGTCCCACTAGACCCTCGCCTTCCAAATGATACTCTTAATTTTCCATTATTTCCCCCACATCACTCACCTTCCGTACACTCTTCCATTCCCTGTAAAATAAACTGCCTTTACACCAGCATGAAAAGAGAAAGTGGGACACCTAAATAACAGTTTTAGAGGTAAAATCCCAAATAACCTTGCCATAATAATAGAATGCACGCTTCTCTTATTTAACATATGTGCATACATTGAACAATATATAAAAAAAAGTACCAAACAAGAAGGAGGAAAAGTAGTGTGGAAGTCTCAATTTACACATCTTTCCTTTCTACCTGCACTCCCCCTCTTCTTCAATCCACTTCCCCTTCCGGTTGAGGAACATGCCTCAAACACCTGCTAGTATTAATGTATATGAAGCCATCTTAGTCTAGTAAACCATTGGCAGGCTTCTGTACTACCAACTGATTCAGTTCTAGGGGCTCCTGTTTGTCATATAAGGCACAGTGAGATGATAGACCAATCCTATGATCACAGCATTCGTATAAATGGTGAGGCTTAGTCTGAAATGTAGGTACTTGGCCACATTATCTTCCCAGCTGCGTTTGGAACCCATATATGTTCATGTTTGGGTTTGAAGACCAAAAATATTACTCCGTTTTATAGAAATGACTTCATTAGTATACCCACCTGACAATGTACATTTCAAGATGGAGTTCTAAACTCTGACCTGGTGGGCAGAGGCTTAGGAGGCCACACTGGTTTAGTGGAACAGGGGAACCTTCTGTACAAACTGGACCAATCTATGGCAGCTTGGCAGGCGGTCAAGACCAAGTCTCAGGAGGGGTGAGAGTGACTGAAGCCCACAATGAGAACACACACTAATACTCCACAGATTACTCTTAGACAGATGTATCAAAAATACATTATAGGATTTATAATCAAAACATAATTAAACCACAGTTATGAACAATTCCACATCCGTTCATATACTAACATGTATACAATAATGAGATTAGCATATAGGCTGATGATGGGGAGAGAAACACCAAGACCTGTAACAGCAAAGCAAATCAACACAGATTTCAGTGTAAGCAGTCCATCAACAATCCCCAATTTATGTAGTCCAGCCGTACAAAGAGGAGCCTAGCGCTCAAAGTACAGTTAACAACGGGTAGTCGTGCGTGAACGAGAAAGCGGGTTCTCTTCAGGATGCTGTAGCTGCTCAGGAAGGGGCTTGAGGCGATGAAGAATAAGTTCCTATTCCCAGAATAGTGTCTAGCCTTGTAGATAGAGTGACCTTTGTAGTTCAGGAATAGCTGGGCAGCGCAGGCTATCCCAGAATATCTTTTGAGGGACACTCATGCATATAAGTGAAAGCATGTGCCAGGGACCCCCGACACAGTCCGGACCAAACTTTGGCAGTCTGGTCCACTTCACCGGTTTGTGTTAACCCTCCAGTTTCAGGATGCTCCGGCTCTCAGCGGCTGCGATACGGGATGGGTCCTTTGCTTTTTCTCAGCCCTTGAAGGAAGAAGGTTTGTTCTGGTGCGGCTCGTCTAAGGACATGGTAGGCAAGAGTTGCAGGCACGTTTAGCGATGGTCACCACAGCAGGGCGACACAGGAACCACAAATGCTTGCAACGTGGCACACTCGTAAATCGTGACCCAAAGGAGCTAGGACAACAGGAGAGGGACCTAGGACCACAAGCTAGCGATTCCCAGAGTGTTTAGTCTCAACTCGGGATGGCGGCATTCCTGTGCGATACCCTGGGTTTGAGCTGGTCAGTTCATTGGATGGCCCAGGAACACTTCCGAAGTAGGAGAACCCGAGAGTAGTTGCTCCCACTACTCCAATGGGGCGAAGCACCCTTGCAGGCCTTCTTGGTTCGATAAAGATACCGGGGTCCAACCGGATAACAGCAGGGTCAAAGTGCCAAACCTTCCAAGCACGTCACCGGCGGTTCTTCGAGTCTGCTTTCTTCTTAAGGATACTTGGCTCCTCACGAGGTTCGGTGTGAACCTCAGTAGATCGACCTGGAATGGATGCAGAGCCCCCTTCTCTTATCCAAGATTCAGTTTGCGCTCAAATCTCAGATAGCCACTGGAAGATCCCTCTTGCATGCAAACCAGCCATTGGCCAATCATGGCCCACAATGGTTCCAGTCATTCATGGCTGCCAGACATACTAGCACCAGTAGTGTGGATTGGGACTAGACAGTCCCAACCCTTTTCCTGGGCACTAGCATATGTGACATGCAGGAGCCCGCGAATGTTGCGGTTTTCGCAGGAGGCTGCATGCCCAAATAAGGAATACCTGGGTCTCTCCGCCTGGGGGGGAAGGCAAAGGGACAAAATGGCCAAAGGACAGAACAAAACACTTCGTGGCATGGCCATTTTCGGTACTGGCCACAGTCTTTGGCCAAACGTGGTAAACACACTATGGTCCATAAAACAAAGTAAAAATACTTTAACTGCTGCCATCAGTTCATCCTAGACACACTTGTACAAACATCCAAAAATCCTTTCGAGGGTGGCTAGGGACATAAAACAAAATTGACCCCTATGCGCTGTACTGTAAGGTACTTGGCACATAGATAAAAAGTTACCAAGAAATGGCATAAGGGAAACAGTTTCCTCAGTACTGACAGCCTGAAGGACGTTGTCCGTTTCCCGATAACAAATGAGCGAAAACCCAGGTGCACAGTTGAAGGCTATGCTCAACTGGAAAAAGTCAGGTTAGGTACTCCAAATAAACGCAAAATGTTTAGGGGGGTTTTCACAAAAGGAGGGATAATTGCACCTAAAGTTAATCTTTCTTAACAGTATACATTAAGTGTACAAATGTTATCAAAAAGAATATGGTGCCATTTTGTTTTGAATCCTAAATTGCATGAGAGGTCAACCTCTGTAAAGTGCAAATGCTCCCCCTTGAAACTTAGTGGAAAAATAAAGAGTAAAACACAGGCAATATAGTCTTTACACTTCACTTTTCCCCTAAATGTCTTGAAAAGTATAAAATGCTTCCTACAATGAACACATGTGGGTGTTCTTTAGCTCAAATTCTGGCAGATTCCAATAGAATCCATTGGTTTTTCTCCAGCACGAAAATGCAGGACGATGGAAAACCAAGCGTATTTAACATGGCGGACCTGAAAGAACAGGAAGATATGTTAAGTCGGCTCTGCTGTCCAACTCCACCTGTCAAATCTGCAAAATCCCAAAGGGTGTACAAGTAGCAGCACTCCCTACGCTCTGCAGGACTTGAAAAAAGATCCCCCCCCCCCCCAACCCCTCTATCATTGTAGCTTTAGTCCCTTCCTCCGATCGGAATGGAAGCATAGAAGACCCAGCATGGGAAAGTAATGAGAATCTACAAGAAATCTGACTAAGTAAAATAAGATGCATGACAAGGTCATGGTTTCACAGGTGTCCAGTCAAAGGGTCGAATTCAAAAGGGGTCAAATACAATACTCAAAAGGACCGGGGAAAAAAAAGGATTGAATGCCTTTAAAATGTTTTTATTTTTTGGGCCTTGTTATAGGTTAAATTTGTGGTATTTGGCCAAAAAACAGGGGCTTGGGTGGGGGCGGAGCCCCAAAAAATGCATTTGATTTGTTTTTTTTCCTCGGTCCTTTCGATTCGAAACAATTGCATTTCGACTCTTTGTATTCGATCCTTGCACCCTAAACCGGTTTCACACAGCTTGCTATGCATCCCAATAATTCCAAATCACCCAGCAATTGCACCTAAATAGCTTATTGACACCTTATACGACTCTAAGGGAAAAAAAAATAAAACAAAAAAGGCTACACCGCAACGGTCACTGCCATTTTTGTTCCCATAACCAATTACTTGCCATTGTAAATAGGCTACTGTTGGCAGGGGTTAAGACATCACTAGGGAGACCGTGTGCAGTCTTGACTGCTAAGAGGCAGAGGCACGCCCTGAGCATTTGCTTCTTTTCCGACAGTTAAATCGGCCTCTGGAGAGACTACAGCTGGGGAATGTTGTCACTGAAAGTTTCCTTCTCGAGCTGAGCTTTCAGCCTGGGAGAAGTCACACACTGTCATTCCCAGATTCACCACAGGTCCCGTGGGCACTGGGGGGGAAAGGTTCTTTAAGGTGGTAAGCAAAATTAGATTAGATCACAAACACTTATTGCTTTCGACAATTGTATAGAAATGCTATCCCTTAAAGGGAATGCTTACTATTATCTCAAGTTTGTGTCTGCTTATGAGGATTTTCAGGCTCTGCCATTTGGCGAGTGTGTCGAGAATAAGCTGTAGGGAGTTGCAAAAGGTTTGGGAAGGTGCAGTATTGCCAGGGCCATGCTGGACTAGCAGGTCCATGTGTATGCGCAGGGGTCTCCAACCTTTGGTTCTCAAGATGTTTTGGACATCATCTCCCATTAGCCCCATCTAGTATAGTCAGTCAATGAGGTACTATGGAAGTTGTAGTCCAAAACATCTGCAAAGCAACAGGTCGCAGCCCCCTGGTGTAGGGCAAGGTCTGGCCTCCCAGGAAAATATTGGGGTCCTGCTGTGCGATTGTCTACTGCTATGAAAGGGGGCGAAGATAGGGTGACAAGGCGATCCTTGCCATACCACCCTCTGGTAAAGCATCTGCTGGCTTGGGGGGTGGCACCCTGAACCAATCCTTAAGTGGTCCCCAGAGCTAGGCAGAAGGGCATAACAAGGGGGCAAATGCATATGGAATAGTGCAGGTTGTAAATCACTGGTGGGGAGAGGTTCCCTACTACTATCCCATGCTACTTAGCCGATCAAGTGGCACAGCGAGTAGAGCGCTCGCTTTGACATCCGTGCAGAGTCTGCTAACGCAGGTTCGAATCCCGGTCGGGCCAAACTCAGCCTTTCATCCTTCCGAGGTCGATAAATGAGCACCACACACCGTGGGTAATAATAAGCAGCGCTCAGATACCTGAGGGTTCGTAGCGCTATATAAATGTCAAATTATTAAAATTATTATTACTCTCTCACACCAGCAAGAGGAGCGCCAGAAATGAGAAATCTGGTTCAGGGATTAACTGGTATTTCTCCCCAGTTTTTGCATCTTGGTAATGCAGCCAACCTGAATGAGGCCAGTTGTAGAACGTGGCGGCTTCTTTACATGGATGGGAGTGCCACCTCCTGAGAGATGTACAGGTTTAGAATGTTAATCTAAATGTACCATGTATACCTCTCAACACAGTAGCAGGCAGCACAGGCCACTCAAGTGCTTTATTGTCATAGGGACTGCGTTCCCTATGTCGGAGCAGGGGTGTACCTGGCCCCACTCCGCTATGCATTTTTTACATTTTAAATTCATAGAGCGCAAAAATGAGAGGCCAGCAGCCCATAGGAAGTCCATCCCCTCCACCTAATTATTGTACCATTAGTGTAAGCATTGACTGAGAGGAGTGGAGTCCTCCGTCAATCAGTGCACTCTGCAACCGTAGAGCCATCCGGTCGGGTCTCATCTGTGGTGGGGTGCTAAGGGCGAGAGGAGGTAAGTGAATATTAATGTACATAAGTAATACGTTTTAGAAGTGCATGAAAAGGGGGTTGCGTGAGTATATCTGGCCGCATAGTGGCAGTATGGCAATTTTACTGTCCATCAAGAGTAAAGCAAAAGTATTACATGGCTAGACTGGCCCACATTGGTGCAACCAGTCTGGATATGGTTTTCCACCTGTGGCATGGTCATTTATTTTTTACTGGGTGTCAAAGGTAAAGCAATTATGATAAATATTATGTGGCTAATCTAGCCTATATTGGTGTAACCAGTCCAGCTATGTTTTTTTGCGGCAACATGACATTTCTTTTACAGATATGAAGGGTACAACCAGCAAATGTCACAAATGTTACAATGCTGCTAGACTGGCCTTTGTTGGTGTGGCTATTCTGGACATCGTTTTTTTACTGTGGCTTGGGATTTTTACTGGGCATCAGAAGTAAAGGAAACATGGCAAGTGTTATTACATGGCTACCCTGGCCTACATTAGTCCAGCCAATCTGGACATGTTTTCTTACTGTGGCACAGCATTATTTACTAGTAAACACAACAGGAGTACGTTCTTACATGGTAATACTGGCGTCTACTGGTGCATCCTGCATGGACATGTATGGGCACAGCCAGCATGAAAAGGATTTTTACCCTGGCAAATTGACAAGGGGGGTCCTGGGAGTCTCTCTGCCAGACATTAGTCCTGGTTACGAGAGACTTACCCAGAGTCTTTACCCCCATTGGTAATTTGCATTTTTACCCTGGCATACATTATCGCAAAGGCATAACAAACATGCATTGATAAATGATCCTGTGCACTGCTGATAACATGCATCTATTTGATTTTTTCATGTGCTACCAAAACAGATTACAAACTGTATTGCTTTTTATCACATTTTTTCACAAAGTGTTGTGTAAAAATGCCCCATTTAAAAAAAAAAAAAAACATTGTGCAAAGAACCTCTACCCTACCCACTGTGTCACCATTGGTTGGTTGGTTCAGGCTCACTCACTACACTCGGTGGCTCCTGTATATTCTAGGCAAACATTTATTCTCCCCCCAATTAAAACAATTCACCACCCACCATCGGTTTGGGAAAGTAACAAACAAGAAACTGCAGTGCACTTTTCCAGGAAGCTTAGGGAAAATTGGAGTTGAAATACTTCAATTTGTTCCTACTGCTACTTAATGTAAAGGCGACGAGAAACCCAATTCCCAGATGGCAGGGGGTGAGCTTGATCCAAACGAGAAACCTCCGCTGTGCAACTTGCTGCATTTCATAGTGACTTGCCATCTCTACGCTGGGAAAAATAGGTACAAGATTATGGGAGAAGGAGCAAGTGCTCTACAAAAAAGGAGCATTTCATCCGTAAGCAACATTGAAGAAGTTGTGTTACGGCTGGTGCCATTATGAGACGTCCCCTACTGTCCACAGGATGGATAACTTTATACTCGAATGTTAGAGACACTGGCTTCATGGGAAAAAAGTCTTCCAAAAAGAAGAGCATACCAGTCCGTTTTTACGGACTCGCTCGTTTTTCCATATCAAAGCTCTCACACAAAGGGATTTAAATTACAGACAAAGCCTAATCCTTTGACGAATCTGGGTTTATTTTCTTAGTTGTGTTGTAATTTGTGTGTGTAGAGAAAGGCAAGCTCTGACCTGTGAGTGGTGTGTGGCAGCGAGCGTGGGCTGCCCTTGAAGAGAGTTCACGTCTGAGCTTAGCCTCCAAGCGTGGACAGGATCACCAAGAAACACAAAAACTACATTAAAAAAAATAGTGTCACCTTCACAAATCACAATAGGTGACCTTCCACAGCACACAGTAGTACACGGTGGCACATTATTTGGGATGATTTGTGTGAAACGGTACCTTTAAAATCTCCGCTGCATACGGCACAAAGTGATAAAAAAAAAAGACCACGGTCGCCCAGAAAAATGCCCCACACTGGGCGCTGAAGAGGGTAGTCTACACAGCTATGAAGAAAATGGCACAGCGAGGGCCTCGGTGTCAGTAAAATGCACCAACCTCATCTTTAGTGCAAGGCCATGCTGCCAGACCACGGACTCCCTACCATAGCAAGGCCCCGCTGCTAGACCAAAGAATCGTCTGCCATAGAATCATAGACCAAGCCCTCATTACCGAACACTTCAAGGCAGCACAAAACCTCACCACCTTCACTCCCAGACCAGAGGAAACCGTCAATGCATCGAAAGGCCTTGCTGCCAGAGAGCAAACATGGCTTCTGTATAAGACAAGACATTCTGCAAACAGATATGCCTTAGACACGAGCTTTGCCTCCATTGCAGAGAACCAGTCCCAGTGGGAAACATGCCCACTCTGTCTCACAACGTCCTTTGCATATCAGCATCTCTACAGTCTTATCACTCCTCCAGCTCATATACGCCCACCCCCGGCCCGCATGCCAAGGCTGTTCAACTTGTTTTCAAGTCTGCATGGCATTACATGTTTTTTTGAAGCCTAAACGTTTCACACAGCATTTCATGGTCACTGGCTCTCCTTCCTAGGTCCCGATCTCCAAGAAGGCAAACCAATGTGTCTCGCATGACTTTTCCAGCATGAAGCCAGACAGCCATGAACCATTCAACCCATCATTAGCATTGTACAGCACTTCCCTTCTCAATGCTTACTTTTATTTCCCACTGCTCTCCAGCCTGCTCTGTGTTCCAACCTTCATTTTCACCCACGCCATTGAGAATCCCCCCTCCTAGAGGGAGCCATGAGAAAGTCCCCAAAGGGCACGAGACTACACTCGACCATATAAGGTTCAGCACGTGCATACTCTGAAACCCCCGGGTGCTCCCCTCACCTTAACATACCTAAAATGTCCCACTGATGAGAAACCAGCCCGGGAGGTTTCTGTAATTAGCGGCCACAAGGAGTCCCTGGATCTAATTGAGGGCATTCTTGTCCTTACTATCAAAAGCAGAGAACAAAATGAAGACACCCCCACCCCATCACCCAAGCAGCAGCACCCCTTTCATCGAATATCTTCAGCTCTAATCAGGCGTGGGTGGGCTTGTGTCGGTGCTAGGAACATGGCCAGTGGGCTGGAGAGCCAGTGAGGAAGGTCATTTACATTTTTGTTTTTAAATCAGGTGCTCACCAATTCAAATGCAATTAGGTTGGGTGGCCGAGTGAAGCCAAAGACGTTTAAGTTTGCTAGGGCCATGACTGCAGTTTCTACCCCAGACCAGGGTCTTATTACCACATGTTTATTTTGCATGGTAAGTGTCTGTGTTGTATCCTGTCTCAGTGCCCAATGGCCAGGAATAGGCCCCAGGTTTCCAGTGTATTGGAATTCCCATAAGCAGGGCTTACTCAGAGAAACTGCTTTATTACTGACAGACCCCCCCCCCCCACAGGAGGGTCTCTGAAGCTGCCTCGCCTGAAGCCCCTGGGAAGGAAAGCAACCGGCCTGCATGTTTCTAGTTATTTGAGCTTTTGCAAAAAAGCACCGATGAGCCCATTCCAACAAGTTTTTAGGTCATATTTACTAATATCGAAATCTGCATCGACAGGCCTTAAAATGAACCAAGTGGAGCATGGTGGGATCACCCGATGGAGGGCAAGACGGACCTGGCTTGCAGGAGACGTCCTCGTCGCCAGATGCAATCCTTGCTGGGCTTGTAAAATGATGGACGCAGAGCCGGAGGGGAACTGTGCAACTTTCTTTATTAACGGACAAAACAGAAACCAACTCCAACTACCCAAACTCCTCCCCTTGCCCTCTGGAACGAACACGCCCCCAACTGCGGGGCTCTTTCCTTCAAGTGATAGGGAATGGTAACACCAAGCTGCACAAAATAGTCTGCTCCATGACTAGTCATTTTTAAAATGGACCCTTTGATTTGACCCCCCCCAGCAGTAATGACATTGGAATCACACATTTTGCAAATCTGGTGCATAGTATGAGAGAGCCTGGAGGCTTGTGTAATCAGAAAGAGAATGTAATTCAGTGCTCAAGTTAATGGTTTAACACACTAGAAATACGTCAGACTGGAAGGTTTCTCCGTTATGGCTGGTCTGTGACATTATAGAATTAGACCATCATTTTACTCATCTGGCCATCCCTGCCCCCAAAGGGAGCAGCCTGGCACAAAACTACTACTCCACATTCCTTCACGCAAATGAGCAAGCAATGAGCCTCAGCACCCAGTTGTGACTGGGGTCGCAGGGAACATGGGCTCCACATCTGGACGTATTGACTTCATATAAGGTGATAAAACAGAGAACCGCCCCTTAGGTCATGGAAAGGCAGGAGGCTACTCCTTCGGCTTCCAGCAAAGCCAGGTCTGTAACCGGCTGCTCCCTGCTCAGTGTGTTACACCGGCATGCATGGCTCGGCTGTTATTGCTGGTGTAATGTGCACTTCCACATAAACATGCGTTCCTCCACTTGATCCAGCCCTTCTGAATAGTGCATTGTCCCTGCATTGTTGTGGGACGCCCATTACCCAGATTACAATCATTATCTTGGTTGAATTCCCAAAACTTGGATTGAATGGTCAGATGCATTTAATGGCCACTTCTCTGTTCTTTTCTGAGAATGGGCGGTTTTGTGCATCATACTCCTTTTAGTTTCCCTTAGAGGTGGAGTTTGCATCTTCCCACATGCGTCACTTCCCATCCCACTTTAAACTTGGGAGATAAAACCCTGCGACATCACTGGACGCAGCACCTGAGGCCACAACACCACCGGCAGACTAGAACCCACGAGAATGAAGCAATGAGCAAGACAACAGGCTCTCTTGCTTTACTTTACAGTCTGGAACAAAAGGCAGAGGTAAATCCAACAGGTTTCAACTCTCCTGCACTTCACACTCCGTTCTTTGATTGAACACCTAATCGCTAGGGACCACCACGAAGGCAGACATCTCACACGCACAGATTGCTGATTTTTCAGACATCCTATTGTTATCAGCCCGGCTATGCTTTATTTACTCAACAGCTTGCAAAGAAACAGTGTCAGGATTTTGCGTAGCCTACATAACTCTTCATCTGCTGTAGGATCCAATGATTTCACAAAAACAGCCACTAGAGGAGTGAGTCTATTAACTATGTTGTAGAATAGGCCCAAGCACACACGAACAAATATCACAAAATGCCTATTCTTGCCTTTGCAGTTTACCGTTTAGTTAATATAAGGGAATATAGTAAATTATTTATTTGGCTACAACTCTCCCCTAGTCTTTTGAATCGTTTCTTTGGATTTCCATTTCAGTATTTTATGAATGCCAATTGTGTGGGACTAGGGAACACCGGATTTCAACCCACTCTTTCTACATTCAAGACTTACTTGGCAAGAGTGTCGCACCTTCCATGATGTAGGTGAACCTACCGGTGGAATAACCCTAGAGACACTTAATGCTGACATCATTTTGCCGGCTAATTCATGCCTCCTTTCCCTCCATCGTCCACAATGCTGGTGGGCCGGTTGGCCACCGGCGTGTTTTTGCATGCTTCTCTCCTGCTCCACTTCAAGGGGCCACCCAGAGCCTTTCAGCATTTCTCAGCTTACACCCATCACCGTTCTCAGGTACCCTTGTGCTTTCTCCCACCCGGATACAACTTATCCTCGCCATCCACAGCTGCCCCTCCCATGCTCTCTAGAAGATCACTGCAGGTATGAATCTACACCTCACTTGGACAGCACTCATATCAAAGTGGCGTGAGCCTCTACCAATTATGGACAACTCCAACCACCCTGGCTTTGCTCCCCGACCTCATCACCAAAAAGCCACCAATAACCCCATCTGGGTTAAACACCTCCTGTTTTGAATGTTGGATCAGTGGATGTTCACCACTGGAATTTTACAAAATTGAAGGGATCAATGCCAGAGTATTTGGAGGACAGCATATTCACATACAGTGGACATTTCAGTGCATGTACAAGTGTACGTTATTTGTCGAAGTCCAGGCCTTGGCCTTCTATGGCAACAAAAACACACCTGACCATCTGCCCACTTAACGCAACAACCATTCTCTTGACTAGTGCCGACAGCTCACCCACATCACTCTCTGCCGAAAGCTTCTTGCTTAAACCAAAAAAAAATAAAAAAAAAAAAAAAGTGATGGGTGGAAGGTTTTGAATTAATTTGAACCACTGGCATCGCTCTGGGCAGCCTTCCACACGACTGTTTTTTTATCCAGTCCACACCATTCCAACAGGGCTCCAGCCATATGCAAATCAGTCAGGTTATGCCACCAATGGGAGCAGCCCGGTCCAAACTGCTAGGCCAGGTCCAATATGTATGTAAACGCAAGCAACCCCAGACAACATTCTTGCCTTTCTGCAGTCCATAAAACGTATCCATTCAAGTATTTCTTCATTCTCCATTATGACACGTAAGAAATAGTTCCTCCCTTTCATTCTTTAAGCTCGCCCTTTTTGCTAGGCAGGTTCAAGCAGAGGCCACGGCTCAGTTCTGGGAGCTTCCTTCAATCTCTCACTCCATCAGTAATTACTTCGGCAAAGGAAACCTATGCGAAACCGACCATTTATGCGAGCATTACTCTGCATTGAAGACATTCAACATAATTGTACCAGGCCACACAAACGGCATGTTTGATCAGTTAAATGTTTTTACATAAAACAGCAATACCTCCACCAAAAGGAGCCCAGATGACACGGCGGATGGCTTTCACCCAGTCCTCCATCTCATGCTGGGAGTTGGCCATCAGCAAGAAAGCTTCATGATTAACAGCCATCTTCTCCCGATCTGCAGTACCACCTGCAAGAAGGAAACAAACATGTGTTAAGGGATATCACGAGAGGTTGCCCACCACAACAAAGTACAGAATTTCACTGCTGGAGGCACTATATACAACAGTTCATTGTAGGTGGCCCTTCCTGGGGACCATCGGGAGAAATCACTTGCAAGGGAAATACTTGTGATATACGTGGTCATCAGTTAGTGTAACCAGGAGACAGACACACAGTCAGTGTTTTAGGCCATCGGCAGCCACGAACTGGGACAAGATGGCACACAATGAGTCAGAGGCCATTAATGGAGGCCGCGCCTGCAATAAGGAAGCACTCATTGGTAAACCCTATCAGGGGGTGCTACTTGCCTTAACAAACCACTAGCATCAATACTATTGTTTACACAGGAAGTGTCAAGGAATCCACCCTGGTCACAGACTTAATTGATCAGTTTCTAGATGTATAGCTTATAAAAGTGACCTACCGATACATCTTCATGTATCGATTTCTTTGGCCCTGACACAAAAGCAACTTCAGGGAACCTGGACCACTGATCAATCACCACCAGAAAGGGGGTGTCGCTTTTTTCTTTTGCTCTACAAGGTGCACAAGAACTCCCGGAGGAGCCGCAACCTCAACTGGCACTTCCAGCCGTGCCAGCACACTGGAGAGCCACAGGATTGGGCGTGCTCCGAATTTCCCCACTCACTCCACTAGCCAACTTCCACAATGGGAGCTAAACCACAGGCACTGCAGCACTTTTCCCGACACGGGATCAGCAGCCACAAAGTCGGCAGGCCGAGCGAGCACCGCATCGATGACAAAGCCGCCCATAGGGTTTGGGCGTGCAGTGAACATGGTCACAGCTCTCATGAACACCTTGTTGCCATTGTTGGGGGCCCCCCTCAGGATGCCCATGTAATCAGTGCATAAATGACAACAATTCGTTTCATCTCGGGCTCCGCTCGTTCACTAAAGACATGCCTTACGTGATGCCCCATTTAGATCCTTAACGAGGTGACATACGTAACCAATTCTGTTAATGACACCACACAACAACGGAGAGCTCTGCACATCGAGTCACATTTGGCCTTGTGAGAAGCTCATTGTGGAGGGAAACCCCCCACCCCATTTGGGCTGTCCTTCCAGCTCTATCATCTAAACTTCAGAAACTGTCCAAATGTATTGTACTTGTCATTTGTATAGCACCTTTTACCATTATCATCAGCAAACAATGTGCACAGAGATGTACAACCAATCAGAGATGTACAACGAATCACAGAAGATGCAACGTCTTGGACTCAATGCAAAGCAGGGTTCCAGAAACATGTTAACAAGCTCACACCTGGAAAATCTCAGTTGTAATCGGGCTGGCTATCAAGCTGAACACTAACCTATGGTGACACCAGTGAATTGCTACAGGGGCCTCCTGCTTTACCCTACTAGGGTACGAGTCAATAACCATCATTCCGGCTGGTCTATTGATGCTGGATGGCTCAGAACTACCCAACAACCATCAAGATCAGGATTCTGGTTGCATACCATGTACATGCACTTTCAGCAGAAGCTCTCATGAGCTTATCTGGTTACCAAAGAAATGTACGGGACCCAGGTGGCTGAAGTGGCATTTCCCGTCCCTGCCATTCCATGGTTTTCCTGCAATACATTATTCCACTTGAGAGCTGCTGCTGCGAGAGATGGCAGCTTACATCCCGAGCTCCCCTAGTTTTTGCCACTACAGCAAGTTTAAAAATCAGAACAATGTTTTAAGAATGTTGGAAATATTCCTGCCTAAATTCTGACACTTGTCACCTCCAGTAGCCAAAGGCCTAATCAGAGCTTATAAACCCCATCCAGTGTCGAAAGATGCACTACTGAAATTGTGAGAATGTTACAAGTATTAGGTATTTTAAATATTTAATGAAATTATTATTTTAGAAAATTATTGGGATATCAATAATCCTAGTTTTCTTCCCCAAAACATATTTTTATTGATTTTATACACATCATGTAACTTGTGGCATATGAGTTGAGAGCGCTGCGAGCAGCGTTACAATGCTCATCAATACGTGTAATGAACAGAGAAACAAAATAACACACAAACAACGACAGGTCAGACAAATGTTTTTCGGGAGGGTCAGACAGGAGGCGGGGGTAACGGGGAGAAGTGCGAAGATAGTAGTTCTCAGTTGGGTGAGGGTGAGCAGGGGGATTGTTCATGCTTCGGACTCGTGGAGGGGGCGGAAGAAGGGCTCCACAGAGGCCTGGACTTTCCCTGCCTCGTCTCTGGGCTCTCGATCAGGGGAACCCCCTCCTCTCCCAGTCAACACCTCTGTTGTGCCCATCCACCCTACTTTATCAGTCGACTTTGTCCATCCATCGTAGAGCGGATGGTTGTCGGGCCAGGCCTGGGTATTTGAGTATAGTCCAGGAAAGGGGCCCACGTCTGGAAGAATTTGTCTCTATTCCCAAACCGGAGGGCAGCTATTTTTTACGCTGCAATTATGTCCCAGCATTTCGTCCACCACATTTGTACTGCCGGGCCATCTGGGTTTTTCCAAAGCCTAGCCACAGAAATCTTTGCAGCTGTCAGCAGGTGGGCGCATAGTTCAGCTCTGTGCCCTGATAGAGGGAATTGGCCCTCGCCGCTTAATCCTAGTAGGACAATACCCGGGTCCCATGGGATTGTCAGGCCCGTGATCTTGTTGATTTGGTCTAACACGGACTTCCAATATTGGATGGCTTTGGGGCATGTCCAGAGGAGGTGGTATAGAGTGCCTTTGTCTGGGCATCGTCTCCAGCATGCCGATGGGATTGACAGATTGCATTTATTGAGCATTTCTGGGGTCCGATACCAACTGTAACATACCTTGAATGCCCCCTCCTTATTGGATACACATTTTGAGCTTCTATGTGCTCTCGTCCAGACGTGGTCCCACTCCTCCGGTTCAATGGGCCTCCCAATGTCTTTCTCCCATTTGAGCATGTACGGCTCCTACCGGGTCGGGTCCGTTCCGTCGAGGATCTTGTAGAGGGTTGATATTCTGCCCTTCCTTTGGGGGGGATGCTGTGAGGGTGAGTTCCAGGGCTGTGAGGTCTGCTTCCGAGGTGCTTCTTGTCCCTGCTCGAGAGCCAGTGACGAAGCTGGGTGCATCTGAACCTCTCATTTTCCGGAACGTTAAATTTCATCTTGCAGGCCTCGAAATCCAGACGGTTTCCTTCCTCATAGAAGTCTTGCACCCTCTCCAGACCTCCCTCTCTCCACCTCCTGAAGTTCTTGGGGGTTGTAGCCCAGTGTGAATTCCGGGTTCCTCCAGACCAGGGAGAGTGGGCCTGTTGTGCTGCAGACTTTCCACAGCCGCACCGCCTTCCTCCAGCTCACCACCGTGTTTTTGGTTGCTGATAGCGGCCCCCTGCCCTCACATTCGCTGGGGCGTTTCATGTGTGGTAGAGAGGATATCGGGGCTGGGTTCCAGGCCTCTTCCAGCTCCAGCCAGCAGGGTTTTGGGGTGGAGGACAGCCAGGCGAACGCATACGAAAGCTGTGCAGCTAGGATATATCTGGCAACATCAGGCGCTCCCAAACCTCCCATCGCCCGTCCTCGGAGCATCAGTTTCCTTGGGAATCGTGGCCGTTTACCTTCCCAGATATACCTCAATGTTATTTTGCAACTTCTGGACAGCTTGTTTCGGAATAGTGGTGGGTAAGGCAGAACACTGGTAAAGAAGTCTAGGAATAAGGTTCATTTCAGGGCCGTGATTCTCCCGAACCAGGAGATCTCTTGTTTCTGCCATCGTATCAGGTCGCTCTTGAATTCTTTGAGAAGCGCCGGGAAGCTGGCTTTGTATAGTCTGCTAGGTGCGCATGGTAGCTGGACCCCTAGGTACGGTAGTTACTTTTTCGCCCGGGGTATCAGATATTCTTTTTCCAGGTCTGTAGTTAGAGATCGAGGCAGGTTAATGCTCAGTGCTGTCGATTTGGATAGATTGACCTTGAATCCTGATGCCTCCCCAAATTCCATCAATTCCCTCCATAGGGCCTTCATAGAGTCCCTTGGCTTAGTCAGTGTGAGGAGAACGTCATCGGCGTACAGGGCAGCTTTATATGTTTGGGCCTTGATTTCAGACCTTCGTTCTCTGCATTATGTCGTACCCTGTCCGCGAATGGCTCCATGGAGAGGGCGAAGATTAAGGGTGACAGGGGACATCCTTGCCTTGTGCCTCTTGAGATGTTGATTGTGTCGGACCTGGACCCATTGATTCTTAGTCTGGTGGCGGGATGCTGATAGTTCGCTAATGTCCACTTAATGAAGTTCGGCCCAAAGCCGAAATGTCGTAATGTTTTTCGGATGTAACCCCAATCAAGCAGGTCAAACGCTTTGTGAGCGTCGAGGGATAGCACCATCAGTTCCAGCCCCTTCCTACTGGCTGATTCAATGACGTTTATGATTCTCCTTATATTATCATGGGTGCTACGGCCGGGAATTAATCCGGTCTGGTCCGGGTGGATAATGGCTGGAAGCAGGGGAGCCAGCCTGGTAGTAAGGGTTTTTGTGAACATTTGTGCGTCATAGTTCAGGAGGGTGATGGGTCTGTAGGAGGCACAGTGACTCCGGTCCCTTCCAGGTTTCATTAGCAGCACGGTTAATGACTCTTCCATTGAGGGGGTGGTCTTTCCCGATAGTAGGAACGGGTTGAAGAGGGCCGCCAGTTGGGGTGCGAGTATGAATGAGAATTTCTTGTAAAATTGTGCCGTGAGCCCATCTGGACCTGGGGTTGAGTTCTTCAGGCCTGCTATGACCTCGCTCACTTCTTCTGCCGAGATTGGGGCTTCTAGAGCCTCGAGTTGCGGGTGTGGGCCGCCCGGGTGTGCTCCTGCTAAGTATTTGGCTTGTGCAGGTGCGGCCGTGGGATAACCCGACATTATACCCTTGTGATGTGCGGTCATGATTTCCATTTTCTCCGTGCTGGAGTAGCGGGGAGTCCCTTGTGTGTCCTGGAGACATTGGATAGTGTTTCTCGATTGCATCTTTTTGAATTTGTGGACCAGGAGCCGATTTGCTTTGTTGCTGTGCACATAGTAGAACTGTTTGGTATATGTTAGTGCTCTGGCCGCCTTGTCTGCCAAGTGCATTTCTAGGGAGCCTTTTGCTTTTTGGAGCACGCGGCTCGCTTTCCTATTCTGGCCTTGTTTGAGGATGCGTTCCGGTCTGTCACTTCCGCCTCAAGTGCGTCTTGTTGCAGCTTGCGCAGCCGTCTGAGCTGGGCGGTACAGTCGTTTGTCGTGCCCCTTATCACGGGTTTCATGGCTTCCCAGATCGTGGCAATAGATGTGTCTTCGGTGGCATTTTCCCTAAAATAGTTCTTGAGGGCTTCTGCCATTTCCGTTCCGATCGCAATGTCAGTCAGGATCTGGTCCTGTAGTTTCCATTTCCGCTGAGGCAGCTCGGGGAAGCTCTCTACCCTCAGATTCATTGTGACTGGTGCATGGTCCGACAGGGCTCTGTGTCCAATTTGGATGGAATCGACGCAGGGGATGAGAGCACTCTAGTGTAGTAGTAGGTCGATTCTAGAATGCCCCAGGTGGGCATGGGAGAAGAAGGTATAGTCCTTTGCCCCCATGTTAGCCCATCTCCATGCATCTATAGTGTCGGTTTCCCTCAGGAATTCTGCCATAGCGAGAGCCTTTCCAAAGTCCTCCTTGAATGGAGGGAGCGTTTTGTCCAGGTTTGGGTCTGGAGTCAAATTGAAATCACCCCCCTATGAGCAGCCGACCTTCAGTGAAGGAGAGGCGTATGGGGAGGAGGTTGCGAAGGAACTGGCTTCGCATTGTGTTCGGGCAGTATATGGCTGCTATAGTGATGGGAAGTTCAACTAGTAGACCTTTCAACAGAAGATACTGACCCTCTGGATCCCTCTTGATGGTAATGTTCGTTAAGGGTAAGTCTCGGCTCAGCAGGATGGGGACCCCTCTCTTCTTGAGACCAGCGGAGGCAAAGTACCGTTTTGTGTAGCGTTGAAAGGCTATGCAGCGCTCATCCATACTGAGGAGGTGAGTCTCCTGCAAGCATACGATGTCGGGTGCCAGTTGGGCGATCCTGTGCTCCACTGATTTCCTTTTCCGAGGGGCATTGAGACCTTGGACGTTCCAGGATCGAGAGCTCTTTATTAGGCTGGGCCATGTGTGGTTAGGTTGGATAGCTGAATGACCCCGAGTTGTGCTATTTGCAGGGCTGGGGACCCCCCCCCCACTTCGGTGGGACAAATTGAAATTGTTATGGTGGTTCCGTGCAAAGGGATGAGCCCCTTTTCCTCTCGTGTTTTGCTGCCTGATTCACCCCTTCTTACGGCACTCTCCTCAACTCCAGCTCCCCCTCTCCCTCTGACCAGGATGAGCCAACAAAAGAAACTAGAACAGAACTTGAAACAGAACACAAATATCGGTATCCAGACCAGCCTTCTACCAACAGGGCTGTCGGCTGGCCCGTGGCTACCAGCTGGATAGGAGACCAAGGGGTCTCGTGCTGTATCGGTGAAAACAATACAGTGCAAGAGAGAGCACAGTGGATTACTACGGTTAAGGATATTGCTAACTTGGGTACCTTCCGGTAGGGTCCTGAGCGGCCAGATCGTTTGTGTGGTTCTGGGTTTCAAGTCAGAACCCCCCGGGGAGGGCGAGGGGGGGATGGAAGTTGGACGACTGTCTGGGGGCTGTAAATCAGGGAGTCCTGGGCTGCTGGATTCGGTGAGAGCAATTCTCCCAGATGGAGACACCCAGGTATGGGTGGCTGGGGGCCTCAGTGATTGTTGGTGTTCTTCCCCCTGGAAGACGGGCTGCGCACCCTGCGATGGCCCGCCACCCGGGACCAGGAGCGGAGAGATTCCCTGTTGGCCCCCTCGGGGAAGCGGTTCGAGTCCCCCTTGGACCTCATCCTCCGTGTCTGGGTTCATAAATAGTTCCGCTTCTCGCAGGGAGGGGATTTGCTGCATTTTCCCTTCCCAGGTGAAGGCGAGGCCCGAGGGAAAGCTCCAGCAGAAGGGTATCTTGCGATCGCGCAGCCAGTCCGCCATGGGTTTGAGAGCTCTTCGTTTAGCCAGGGTAGCCACTGCCAGATCTTTAAAGAGGGCTATCTCTGAATCCCGAAAGTGGATGTGTTCCATGGCCCTGGCCTCTTGCATTATCTCCTCCTTAAGCTTATAGAAATGGACCCTTGCTAGAACGTCAGCTGCCCCATTAGGACTCTGCCTGGGTCTTGCCCTGTGAACTCTATCGAGCTCCGGGGGGGGGGGGGGGGAGTTATCTAGAAGGGTGATGATATGATGGAGGAGATCGGAGACGTATGCTGTGAGGTCTTTCTCCGGAATTGCCGTCGGAATTCCCCGGATTCCGATATTGTTCCGCCTCGAGCGGTTTTCGGCATCTTCTTGTTTGGCTTCAAGAGCCTCGCACCTGCGCTCCAAGGCCCTTATTCTGTCAGCTCCTTCTCCGATCTCAAAATTCTGTTCGCATAGTGTGGTTTCGATTTCCTCAGTCCTCGATTCGATTTCCCCCACTCTTTTGTCCAGACGAGGAATTTGGCTCTTCACTTCTTCCGTGCCCTTCTGAAATTCCCTGGTGAGGGCTGATAGGAGGTCATGCAAGTCAGCTTTTGTAACCCCCCCCTGGGATGCCTGGCCCTCGAGGGGAGCATTTCCCATTCCACCTTCATTGCGCTCACACTTTTTGCTCCCCCCCCCCCCGGCAGGCATGTTCAGTAGCGCTGAGATATCCGTTTGCTTGGTGGTTTTGTTGGATTTGGTCATGGCGCTTCGATAACACTAGCAGGGTCTACCGGGGGATTACTTGGAGTCTGTTTCGGGCACCCGGACTAGGCAAAACCCAGGAGGCCGCAGAGCGTCCAGGGGGAGCAGGAGCCCAGGCGGCCGCCTCCTGAAGCCCGATTGTGGGGGGGGAAGCAGGTTATCCGGAAAGGATTGTCCCGAGTGCACTGCCGCTTGGAGCAATGTGAGAGGGAGAAGCGCACAGAGGGATCACTTAGCTGTAGGAGCAGCACCTCGCTCTGATGGGCCCCAGCTGGTGGTGGCGGGAGGGCACTGAGAAGCCGTGGAAGATGGCCACCCCCCTGGAAGTTGTGATTGACGGTGAGAGCGCCGGGGCCTGTGCAGCAGTCGGGCCTGGTCGGGGGTGCAGGCCGGGCCGTTTCGTCGTGGCAGATTCCAGACGCCAGGCACCCAGCTGTAGGTGCATCTCAGGGAGGATAACGGTGGTCATGCGGGTCTGTAGCGTCCGGGTGCTCCCGTAGGGCAGCGAAGGACCCCCCTCACCGAGGTTCCAGGCTATGTCTGGGGCCGTTGGTTGCAGAGGCCCGCTGGCGTCGCAGCAACGGAGGGTGATTCCCGCTGTTAGACCCGGCAGTGGATGCCCCACGCCGGCAGCACCCACCCGGTGGCCTTCAGAGAGTACGAGGAAGAGGTGGGGCAGCCGGGGGCAGGAGAGAGCCAATCGACGGGGGGCCTCTCGCTCAGTCCGATGGAGACCGCAGTGTCTTCACCATGTCGTGGTCGCATCCCAGCACCTTCTCAGCCCTCCGTTTGATGAACGGGCTCCTCTCGGAGAGATCCGCCGGTGGCCGAGTAAAGCTTAGGCAGCGCCTGCCATTTTGGCCTCACTTCTCGATCGGGCACTTTGTGGGTCTGCCTCAGGCGGAACAGCCGTTAGGCATAACGGAATCGAGTCGGACGACTCTCAGGGCATGCTCCTTCGCCTGAGCCGTACTCCAACGCTTTTTGTCAGCTCCAAACTCAAAATTCACCAGGCATTGTGGCTGGGAACGTGGCACCAGCCGGGAGCTCTCACAGAGCCGAACCGACCGCCGTTACTCGAAGCCACGCCCCCAATAATCCTAGTTTTGTACTTGTGTATATTAAATGAATTGCATAGGGAAAATTGTGAAAAAGATCAAAAACATTTTTTTTTAAAATAATTTTTCTTTGTAATCGACATTTGTGATTTTAAGCTGCATTAACTTAAATTAACCGTAACACAATTATAACATTACCACCACCCACGCCTGGTGAAGAAATACAGCCTGGGAGCTCCACTGACTATTGTTATTCTAGTTCTGAAAGATAGCATACCTAAAATACCAAATGATTTTAGTTATTTTTCTAAAAATGCTCAATTGGGACTTTGAGAGAAGCGGGTGACCCATCAATGAAACTCAAATATCCTTGATAGTCGAAGGTCTTCCCACAAAGGCGATGGAAAAAAGCAAAACTTCAAAGGCGCGTAGCAGTAACTAATGTCCGTCTGCTCCCCAAGGTACCTTCACTAAGGGATACAATCCTGACAATCCTCCTTGAACTTGGGGAAAAGAACACAACGCTGAGCAGCAGCTACATGTGCTTATTTTACAGAGTTTATGGGTTCATTTCAATTGTGTGTGCTTTAGGGCCAGCAGATCTCTGCATCATGGGGGCCGATTGACAGATTTTGGGGATTAACATTGTGGAGATATTTTGAGAACAATTATGTGTCATGACAGGAGGCTATCAAGACCGCGATAGAAACAGTAGACCGTACCTTTCCACCCAAATAGCCATCTCCACCCAATTAGCTAATCATCTCATCACCCATGTCTTCTGCCATGCAACGTGTCTCCGGGACTATAAGGGAGTATGGGCACAAGCTAATCGAAGTTCTGCGTGCCCAACTCTATTCTCATCCTCAGCTCACGTGACAGGAGACGACATTTTATAGCATTTCATGGTCTTGAATTAATGAACTTGGCACTCATGTACTCTCCTTGCACCTTAACGAGGGATAAATCAGCTTCTCACGTTCACTGTTCTTTGAGGATAGATAACCAGTCAGCTGCCTTCAGTCTTGACACCAGGCCAGACAGCCCTTCTCGCCTCTTGCATGCTCCCAGCTAATTCTTTGCTGCAACACTGTCTTCAGCCCTTCTCTTCATGGTCTGAACTCCGTACAATTGGGACACCGATGTCCAGCTTCAATATAATGGTGGCTTCACCTGCAGTCTATTCACTACGTATAGCCAGCTTCTATGATCACTTAGTCTACCTGCGTTGCTGCATCTGTACATTTATTAAATTGCTTGCATTTTCTATAATGCTTTTCACACGTGCAATCTCCGTTTCGCACATGTAAGTTTACTCAAGTGTTTACTTCGTCATCTTTCTAGAAGGTCCATGTATTCTCTTCATCAGCCAATCTTCTCTGTGCGTCACGCTCATTTCTTGTGAGTCACCAACTCTACTTTCTCTTTTTCACATTCCTTCAGGGATCTCCAAGAGATCATCGTCTCTTTGGAATAACATTTGATAAGGTTTTCTCAGCGGGTACCTTATCTCGAAGACTCGACGCAGAATAGTCACAACGTTTGGTGTCATACATGGCACTATTTCAGGCTTCCAGCCTAGAGGTAGCAGGGGGCGGGACTTCCTGCAGAAGCAGTTGGATGCTCCTCTACAAAAGTATCTGGTTTCCAAGTATCTGGAATTTGCCTTCTCCCAGGATTCATGGTTTTCACATTGAATGAAATGCAGACATGTTTTTGGCTAAAAACTAATTTAAAAGAAAAGGGGTTGGAAAATGCATCACTACTCTTAATCTAAGAGGAATTGCCCTAACCTAATGGAAAACGAATGGGCCCATCAATGTCAAGATATCCAAATAAAATAAGTCCTGTGTGTCTGTAATCCTATCCTGGCCCTCACATACCAAAATAACTCCAGGGTGCAAAGGGTAATGATCCTGGTCTTCTTAGAAAATGGCCAGCAGTTCAACATAAGAGTACAAAATCCAACAAAAAGGTTTCTCCTCATGGACACAGGTTCAGTTCTAGGGAGAACCACCTTCCCTAGGTTCTTTGCATTTAACATCCAGTTTCAAAAGAATCAAAGTTTCCAAGAGGACTTCCTCTCTCCCCTTATAGTGTTCATGTAATTTGATGGATCTTGCTCCCTTGCCCAAGGTTTCTCTTTACTTCTAGTTTCAAAGGCACCTTTAATAAGAATAATGCCTCTGGCCCTATTGCAAAATTTGAACCTAGGTGTTCTTCAGTTTATGCATTTCGAATTGCTGCCTCTCTGGCCCCATTGCAAATATCGAACTTAGGGGTGCCATTGTTTGCGCACGCTGAACGGTGGCCTCCGGCTCTCAATGCAATTCACCACCTTATGTGTGGTATTGCTTAGCCCCCACTGTACAACACCAGGTTCCCATGCATCCTACTGTGTCAGAATCTCGAGACCTAAGCTGTCAAGTACGCTAACTGTTTGTAGCCACATTGCATAATTACTAACTAGCTCCACGTACACAATGTATCTCCCACTGTTTTAAACTGTTCTACTAAAATCACTATTACATATTACTAGTTCACAACGTCCCACTATGCCATTTAACCCACTGACACTTGCGCCAACGCCTAACTTCCTCAAACAGATCGACATGATCACTATAACTTGCATTGTACTACATAGGAATCTTAAATTACGTGCCAGACTCCCAAGGCTTTATAACCCTTTAACCAAATCAGCGCAAAGTAATGCCACTATCAGGCCCGGCAACACCAGTCACTCCCAACATCCTCTTCAACTTAACAGCAGACTCTTCCGAGAACCTATCCGCACCCCGGAAGGTATTCTCAAAATCCAGCCATCTCTCTTGAAACCAGTACAGTCTGTGACTAAGGGCGCACTTCTAAATGCCCGCTCTATGGTAGCCCACCCAACAGACCTAGCCGACCTACTATATAATGAAGATTTAGACTTCCTAGCTGTCACCGAATCTTGGCTCCACCCAGCAGCTGGTCCCGCAATTATGTTAGCCTTACCAGACGATTATACCCTACTAAGACTTGATCGCACCACCTCTCGAGGTGGCGGTCTTGCCATTATAGCCAAAACCAAACTAATATTGAAAATCTCTCCACCCCTTAACACAGGATCATGCGAATCCTTAACTGCAAAGTTAACCTTATCTAATACACAGTCTATCTATTCACCCTATCTACCGACCTCCCGGCCCCTTAGGATCCTTTGAAGAAGACCTCACAAACATCCTTTCTAACAACCTCAAGAACTCCTCCCAAAGCATCCTACTAGGAGACTTTAACCTTGGTCTCAGCGACCCTTCTGATGCCAGTTCCACTCTAATCAACACCTTAGAGGAATTAGGTTTTATCCAGGAGATCTCAGATCCCACCCATATCAAAGGCAGAACACTCGATTGGCTAGCTGTGCATAATTGCCCAATCCTAGTCTCATCTATAATGCCACAGCCCTGGACTGACCACTATTTGATCACATTCTCATTAGAGGCTATATCCTCGCAACCTGACAGAATAGCTCTAGCTGTCCAGACCAGAAACAAATGAAACATTACTCCTGAGAATCTTATCACCTTCATTTTACCTGCCCTTAACGCCATTCCGGACCTCACAGATCCTGCCACCATGGTAGACCTGTATAATAAAGTAATGCTATCCTCTCTTGATATCATAGCACCTCTGAAGATGAGAAAGAGCAAACCTCACAAACATGTGAATACTTGGTTCTCTCCCCATCTTAAGGCCATCAGAAAGGAGAAACAACGCTGCAAAGAAATCTGGAGATCAGATCCCTCAGAAAACAACAAGGAAAACCTGAGCAAACTAGCCTCCCAGTACAAAAAATAAATTATCTTTCTAAACAAACTTCATATAATCTCCGAATCTCTCAAGCCAAATCTAATACCAAAGAGCCATTTGTAATTATGAAAGAGGTAGAATCCCCTGTACAGACGCCAGATTCCTGCCTCAAGGATAAAAATTGGTGCACGGCTATACAAAAGGCCCTAGCCAATAAAATTACCTCCTTGCAAACGAAGATCAGCATCAAAAAAAGACTCCCTTCTCTCCACCACCAAACCTAGCACCACTAGCTCTTTAATGTCACATTCCACCTGGACGCCGCCTCCTGCGCCCATTCCATACTTCGACTTCCGTAAAGTATCCACCAAAGAGGTTGAAAATGTTATTCTCACGGTCAAACCCTTGAATTGCCATGGTGACTTATGCCCTGCACAATCGATAAAAGATGCAGCTCGTGAACTTGCACCATTTATCACTAAACTAATAAATGCATCCTTCACATCAGGCACCATACCTAATCATTTGAAACAATCTTGGGTCCTCCCACTCCTTAAAAAACCCAACCTAGATCCCTCCATTCCAACTAATTACCATCCCATCACCACAGTGCCGTTCCTACTTAAAATCCTTGATAGAATAGCGTACCAACAAATCCAACACTACCTTGAACACTACCACCTTCTAGGAGTCCGACAGTCACGCTTCAGACCCCAGCACGGAACTGAGACTGCACTCAGACCTTCAGGCACAGATAGATGAGCGGAGAGACGAGGGTAAGACTGCACTACTGCTACTTCTTGATCTCTCAGCCGCATTCGATCTGGTTGACCATAAGATCCTCTGCAATCACTTACAATCGGCAGCCCACTTTTCTCAAGAGGCAACCGACTGGATCCAATCTTTTCTCAACAACCGTACTATGCAAGTCTTTTCCCCCACTAGCAGCCGCTGACCCGACACCCATTACCTGTGGCGTACCTCAGGGCTCTTGTGTCTCCCCTACCGTGTACAACATTTTCACAAAGCCCCTTTTCGATGATCTAGATGGTCTGGGTATCACCTATACTAATTATGCTGATGATACCCAGATCCTCATCCCGTTGACGGGAGATTATGACAAGGATTTGGCCTTTGTAAATAGAGTGTACCTCATCATCCAGGCATGGATGGCCTCACACGGTCTATGCCTGAATGATGACAAAACAGAACTCCTCATCCTAGGCACTACACCTAACCTTAACAAACTAGGCCAAAATTACTCTTCCTTTGTAATTGACAATAACAATATCACCGTAGCCAAAGAGGTCAAAACGCTCGGCTTCTACCTAGACTCCACACTTACCTTAAAAAAAACAAGTCAATGCTATGACATCCGCCACATCCTATACATGCAAACTCATTAGAGCAGCTAAACCATTCCTCTCACCAATCAACTGTATCACCCTAGCTAGAGATCTGATCCTGTCCAAGCTGGATTATTGTAATGCTCTATATGTAGGCAGCAACAAATATATCACGAACAAAATTCAAATTCTACAAAATAATGCTTTAAGAGCTTCCCTAAGCCTCCCGAAAAAAGCCCACATCTCAGAGACTAGAAGATCTATATTAATTGGCTTTCAACGAAAGACAAAATCTTCCTTAAATCTGTCTCTGACTCACAAATGCCTACACCAAGCTGCCCCTCAATACTTGATAACAAGATTCACTAGACCAGTATCCTGTCGCCCTTCTAGAAAGGTGAACTCTAATCTCCTGCTAGTGCCAAGATTCAAACGTATTATGTCAGGAGGGAACGGTTTTTCTGTTAAAGCGGCACAATTTTGGAACTCCTTACCACCAGCCATCAGGGAATACCTTCCCTACTTACAATTTAGATCCAATACCATCCACTGGCTCAAGGAACATGATACCTAACCCTTCTCCTTGCTGCGCTACACTATAATTACTGTAAATTGTATATAACTATGTGTATCTACTGATCTTCTGTGTCACGTCACATTATATAACTTGTATATATTGTATATCTTTTGTAACTATAATTTGCTGTATCGGCTCTCATTGCTTTTGATGTTTCCAACAATGTAACCTCAGTTGGACTCTATCTATGGCGCCACTGTAACTAAGCTTTACAATCCTCTTGCCGCTTCTGCGCCTTGCTACCCTTGGGTTAGGTGCGCATTACAAATAAACAAACAAGAACTTCGCATTTATATAGCGCTACGAACCCTCAGGTATCTGAGCACTGCTTACCCACGGTGTGTGGTGCTCATTTATCGATGTCGGAAGGATGAAAGGCTGAGTTTGGCCCTGCCGGGATTCGAACCTGCGTCAGCAAACTCTGCACAGATGTCAAAGCGAGCGTTCTACTCGCTGTGCTATCGGACCGGCTTTCTTCTCATGGACCTTTCCTTCTCTGTATACACTTTTGTACACAGTTCACAATGTTACTGTTGTCCCTTGACTTCTCCGTTTGACCCGTCACAACCATAGCTCAAGGTCTCTAAGACATGATTTTCCCTTGAGCCACATCATTATAGTTCATAAATGGCGTTTCCTTTTTGCAGACACATTTGTCTTCACCTGGTATCCTGCCAGGGCTTTTAGATCTAAAACATTCAACGCTTTGTACCATCAGGGGGAAATGGGTCCCTTTCCCTGATGTTTGACAGGCTGGGTTCACTAACCTGTCTACAAATGTATTGGAGGACCCCTGTTATGACAGGGAAGGACAGACCGGGCATAACAACCTTACATGACATAAGAGTCTTTTCCTGTTGAATATTATGCACAACACATAATAAATCACTTCCAGACTGATCTGAAAAAATATATATTACAAAATGTATTCAAAATACATAACTCCTATTAACAAATATATAAAACCACTTGGAATGCAAACACAATTGTGTACACACATAACAATTTACTATATAGACCTTGAACGTGAATTGTCACAGAAAATTATGAAAAAACACTTACGATAAACGATAGGACTAAAACTATACCAATAACCCATCACAAAGTAACAATTGTGAAAACATGATCCACACATATACCACAAAACACACAATATCAGAAGAAAAAATGCATAGTTGAGAAAAACAAAATAAAGTATTTTAAATAAGGACCCAACAAATTCTGACAAGACCAGAACCATGCAACTATAGGTTAATTGCAGGTCCTATGCCTAACAGGTTTCTGTTCCCAAATGGTTATGGAACATTCTTCAGGGGCTGATTTTTAATTGCACATGTTCCTTTCCGACAATAAATATCCAAATCTAGGAGTGGCAAACTCCCTGGCCTTCTGCAAAGCAAAAGAACAGCTCTAATTGTATTCATTATTGGGCACCAACCAAATTGGTTTACGGTCAGTTTGCCACAATCAAATTTAATTCGGTCAGACATACCCAAATGAACTGTCTTTTCTAGTATTGGAAGAAGGGAACACATCCTGCAGTGCTTATTTTCTTCATTCTTTGTTATGTACCACTATTCAGGCACAACCGTTTGAAACACAGTCTCTAGGGAGCATACTATATATAGATGTAAATGCATCTCATGAATATACACTTGGCCGGCACAGAAATACTCAGGGTTTCTATACCGATCCACTAGTGCTTTGACGAGTCACATACCTTAACATGGAGGGTTCCTCCCATGCACCCTTTTGATCAGGAGCGGAAAGTCACCCGCATGCCTGAACATACAACGCTAATTGCATTTCTAATCACTGTGCACCACCATGAAATGAGAGATGAAAAATGAAAACCTGGCCACTTTTGCCATTATGGTAGCTTATATTTAACCAGAGTTGCTCTGTTTGTTAGCACGCGGGCTCCCTGTGTGCATGCGCTTATACAAAAGGTACGTTTTAATTAATTTGATGGTTAAATTACTGACAGGATTTTAGAAGCATTACAGTCCAGAGCTGGGTTGGCTCACCGCATGAACGCGTAGAAGCTATGGCTAGTAGGCATAACACGTCAATTAAAAGTAGTGCACGTGATCGTATCTGACGCTGATGTAACTAAGGATGCAGTACCTATATTACCAACTGGTATAGAGTCGAACATGTTGGAAGGGAGTGCCACTAACGCAAAGCCCTTGAACATGGATAGCTTTCAATAGAACCACCACTACATTTGCAGTCTTCCATGCTGGGTCTATTATGTATGGATGGAATAACAACCTACAAGAGACAATGGGCCTCATTCCGAGGTCGGCGGTAATCCGCCAGTACGACCGGCGGGTTGCCACAGACTCAGAAACATCAAATCCGCCGCCTGACTTCCCGGTGCCACCAAGTCCCGGCGGAGCAGAAAGTCATGTCAGATTTGGCATCTCCCCATTCTCGTGGAGTCCCATAAAACTTCATGGGAGTGGGGAGACGGAAGCACTGGCACCATTGCCAGGGGTGCTGGTGCTTCTGTGACGACTCTGCCTACCGGGGTCGAAGGGTCTGGCACGATCCGACCAGCCAGGCACTACGCCCTCTGCAGGCAGACTCGTAATGCGATGGTCCAGAAACAAGGGTGCCGGTGAGCTTACTGGCACCCTTGTTTCCGGACTGCCACACTCGGAATGAGGCCCAGTGTCTTCTTTGAGACACAAGAAACACTTGTGTACAGGTGCGTTATAAATGCCATATCATAGAGACCTATAATGTGGATTTTACTAAGAAAAATCATTTTTTTTACCCCAATATGAGAGTTATTTTTTTATAGGGACCCTTCATTTGTAGCAAGACTGTCCATGTAAGATCTTCGGAGTGTTGTTCCTGAAAATGTTAAACCATGGGTGCATTGATGATACCAGTCCATATACAATTCATGTGTTCAATACTGGCTTTTATTTTGCGTTTGTTTATGCCAATGTAGATTTTACCACACGGACACTTGACGCAATATATCACCAGCAAGGAATTGCAATTAGTGAACAAGCACTGTTCCCAGGGATGTTCTAAACCAATGTCTACATTGGTTGAATGATTGGTAAATTTGCAGACACACCAACATCGGCACAGAGTGGGTCCTGTCGCTCTTGAATAATCCAGAATGCTGGAAGCGTGGGTTTTCTGTTTTTGATTTTACATGATTCTGTTCTGACCACAGCATTCTTTATATTTGAGCTTTTTGTTAAAGCAAAACGCAGGGATGCTAAAGTGAACACTCCCTTGTTCAACAAATGCTTTTTTTATTCTTTTTTTTTTAAGGATAAATGGGAGAAAGCTGGTAAACCAATTGGCTAAAAGGTACATTTTCCCACAGATTTTTGGGATGAAAGTTTTGGAAATTCAGAAGTGCATTCGGATCTGTGAGCTTCCTTTGTGGTTTTACTTTGAGGAGGTTACCTTCACAACACGGATATCTAGGAATGCAATCTCTGATGTGCTATAGCTGAGTGAAATGCAATTTGGGGTCCAAGTTATTTATCCAACTAATAAAGTTCCACCATTTTTCCTTTGGTCCCGCCCAAATCACAAACACCATCAATAAATCTCTTCCATGTTTTGATGTGGCGTTGCTATTGGTTATCCATGACTTACATGTGTGTTTACTCAAAATGATTGACAATGATTTGCCAGCTTAGGGGCCACTGTGGAGCCCATCGCCATGCCCTTAAGTTGATGGTATAAAGAGTTTTGGATTAAGAAAAAGCTTCTTGTGAGGCATGCATCAGTACACCACACTATGAAATCTCAAATCCTGCGCCAAGTTGGTAAAATATAGATCCAGATGTTCTGTAACAATCTCCAGTATTCTGGCTTATGGAATGTTAGTATATAATGATTTAATGTCCATACAAATGAGCAATTCTTTTTCAGGATCAAAGCGCATGCCTTCTATGGCATTAATCAAATGTTCTGTATCTTTAATGTAAGACTGCATGTCTGGTGTTTTTTGTTTAAAAAAGAAAATCAGTGTATTTAGATGCCGGTTCTAATACAGAGTAATTGCCAGAGACTATGGGATGTTTTGGAGGTGGAAAAGTGCCTTTATGTATTTTATCTAAAATATGGATATTCTGATCTTATTCGGTTACAAGAAATCAGACACTTGGTTCAATTTAATTCCTTGGCGTTTTGCCGCTTTGACCTTCTTGAATTGATTTTTGTAAAGCCGCCGTGGGATCATTGTCAACCATGGTATCAACAGCGCTGGGTGGTTACATGTCATTGACATTCCAAAATATAATCAGTGTTTAAGCCCACAATGGCTCTGCCCTCATTGTGGCCTTTATGGTAAATTGATGAGTTTTCAAAGCCATTTTTTTCTTTTGTGCTCATCTTGTGGAAGAACCTGGAATTGTTCTTCTCTAATTTCTCAACATCATTTAAGACTCGCTTCTCAAGCACCTTGAGCTCAGCTGACTGCCCAACAATGTCACTTGTTCTGACAAAAGTTCACAAGGACAAACTGGATATTTTCTTCCCCCGTCTTCCCCTTGATGCATTTTGAGTCTTTCACTAGTTACCAGCTTCCGCTTGTGTAGATTTCTCTCCCTTTGTTCTGTTTAAGTAATGGCATCAGTGTGCCAGCCACCCAGTAACCCGTTCACTTTCCCTGGGCTTACTTGTTGCATTTGGCATTGCCAGGTCTTCGTCTGCTATGTAGAATTGCCTCAGTGTGGGCCCAGCTAAGCACAATCTTGCCACTGTGCCAGTCTCCTAGAAGCACGGTTCCAGCAGCATTTCCCTTGCTCACAGTAAACCGGCAGCACCTCCTCCTTGCCATGGTGAGGTTGGGTCAGCCTCTCTGCTGTATGCCACAGCGCATCTTCCCCCAGGGTGGTGTTAAGATGCATTACTGACTGGCAAGCAGACCCACGGCTGCAGCTCTCTGTTCCTGCTGCTTCTCCCTCCCCTCGCCATAGACTCTAATGGGCATCACACCTGCAGGGTAAGGATACAAAATCTGCTGCGAGTCTGGTGAACTCTGTAGACTGGGAACCCCAGCTTTCCTCCTCAGCTAGCTGGCTGGCCATCTCTCCCTCTGCTGGACCAGTCTTTCCTGGGGTCTGTGCAGATTCAGCAGACTGAGCCCCAGTGCCCCTGTTCAGCAGGTCAGCTCCTTCTCCTGCAGGACCAGTCTCGCCTCCTTGCCTCTTTCAGGTATTCCACCTCCTCCAAGTAGGCGTTCCAGTCTTCCCCCTTCTGGCGTCTGGACTGGCTCCAATCCTTACACATAGTTTGCCCAGGGAGAACTCCTCACACTTCCTGAGTCTTTCCTTGCTTTTATATTGTCTCTGGCCAATAGGATTTAGGGAAAGACTAGACCGCTGATGGTGGTTCTCATTACGAGTGATCATCATAGTACTGAGAAAGTGATATTCATTGAGGGGGCTCTTATTCTTCCTCGTCCCAATACTATTTAGGGGAATAGTAAGGGGGTACAAGTCATCAGTCTATATGGGCATGGATTGGGAAAGGGAACCTGTGCCCAGTTGGTCCACCAAGTAAGGGTGACCAGCCTCATGATCTGCTAGCTTGGGGGAAGCATCTGGCTCCCTTGGTCATCCCACTAGAGGCTCCCAGAGAGAGGCCAGGCACTTTGTCACAACTGGTTGTCATATTTGCGGAAGTCACCCTCCTCCATGCCATCGTATGGACCTAAAGCAATTCCAAGTAAGCAATCTGTTTTTATTAAAGTTAAAATAGTTTGCCAGAATGGCTGAATCATGCAGCATGACCACCACAAACAAATCCAAAAGATGCTTCTGGTTAATTTTCACTGATCTTTAAAGTATTTCTTTTCTTCTAAAGTTAGGATAGCTGGTACGGGTTCAGGACCTCAAAACATGCATTAGCAGGTGTGCTTGTTGGTTGAAATGGCTATTTACATATTTAATGAAAGTTTTCGTTCATACGTTTTTATACAACAAAAAAAAAATGAACAGGTGTTAACAGTATGTCGCTCAGTGAGCAGACGGCACTGCAAGCATTCCCAGATGGCTCTAAAAACCTAAACACGAGACAAGTGGGGTTAGCGTACTACATCCCTCGCCTGGAAAATAGCAGGAACAACAGATGACACATTTATACACACAGCAGAATTATTAGCCATCTTGTAATCCGCAGTCCCCAAAAAATAGAGAAATTAAAAAGAACATGTTCTGTAAGTGCATTTAGGAAAATGACAGCGTTAAAAGGCAAGATATTCATTTGAAGATAATCCCGTGGAATGATATGCTTTAAATTAGAAGCCAAGCATAAAACACATGGATCCCAAGCTACTCTGCTACTACTGAAGGGAATGAAAAGGCAAACTTGGCAGCAAAAGTGGGGATGGAAAGGGAAATAAATTGCTCTATACCTCCCACTTAGTGAAAAAGAAACGAAAACCATTATTAGAAGGACAATATTAACATTATGGCAGGAAGGATGGGGAGAAAGACTAGGGGAAGGTACCATTATACATTCCAGGAACTAGATTCAGACAAACTGCAGTGGAACGATAGATTGGCCGGGAAGCAGGCCATGGTGCGAGACAGACAGCAAGCAGGTCACAAGGGACTTAACAGCACAATGCATAGAATCTGATGCCACGAGGATGGGAGGATGCATACCGTGGAAAATATGAGACAGTACACCATTATATTATGGACTGTAAACAGTATGGGAGCAAAAGAGTCACATTATTACATGCCTTAGCGGTATTGGAGATAATATGCGACAACTGAAATTGAGGATTTAGGAGGGAGGGACAAAAAAACTGCAAGAGAAAAACAAGAGGAGACCCTGTTAAAGTACATTTTGCAGATAAGGAAAACTGCATACAAAAGGGGTCATGCCCAGTCAAATCTGATGGAACGTGTTCCATGAAACACCAACAAGGCTGTAAACTCGCAACAAACTGATGATTCCCCAAAGAAGGCTAAACACATCTGGTTGTCTGCATCCTTTAGAGTGTTCCGTTTTGCGCTGTTAAAGCCATCTATACAATAGTGCTTTCATTTAAAACACACTGTTCTCACATGGAGGGAAAATGTATACTTCCCTTAGGGTTTGGCCCTCAGCTCATGATGCACATACATGGAACAATAAACGGACCCTGGGCAGAGAATACAATTATTATACATGATGATGGACGCTAATCTTAGAATCATTTTCTGGTCATAGTATTGGTTTCCTCCTTGAAATAGTTTCCCTGTATTCGCCTCAGATTTGCATGCATTGATGCTCTACATATACTCTGTATACCAACGTGTGTGTAGCTATTCTTGCATGGTTAGCAGTTGATTCCAACTTTAACATTAGTCAATATTCTGATAGTCTTGGGCTTATGATTCTAATGGTCAAATGTACCAGCTGTATACTGTACTTCTATGTGCCATGCCTATATTATATTGATGAATTAACAACAAAACATCAGTAGAAGGTTTGTTTCAATAAGTACATTTTGTGATACATGTAGCAGTTCATTAGAAGCCTATCAATCACCCTTCATCTGTTGGTAGCAGCACTCTAAACAGGACCACTTGCAGGGACCTTCCATCATGATTTACAGAGTATTAATGTCATTTGTGAGGTCATCTTTGATGTCCTGGGTGTTTGTGTGAGCACTGTATGGGGTTAGCGCGAGTTACGTTTGCGTAATTTACCATAATTGGTGAATTACTTTGTTTTTTTAATTTTACCTTGCAACAGAACGTCCCTTTAACAACGTTTTTTCACTGAGTTTAATAGGTTTTGACCAGTGCAACCTAACCACCAACTTCAGAATTTCTCTTCACAACGTTTGGGATTAAAAATCATTCTCCCCTGCCACATAACTATAATGTCCGTGGACAGGTGGCATTGATATTACCCAAAATCACAGGGAGTGGGGGGGGGGGGACACAATATTCTTTTAGTAGAATAATTATATGCAGTGCAACAATGCAAACCATCAAATCAACCATGTTTTAGATCCATTATAAATTTAGAAAATTAAATGCTGTTTTCAGAATAACAACACTATTATAGATTGTACTAAATATCAGAGAAAATTGTATACCCTGTACAAACAATACACTCCAACAGCTGGCAGACACTGAATCACACCATTGGTGTGGCGGCAAACTGTGTTCAGCTGCGCTTGGGAATGAAAGTACTGGTTGACTGCTGCTAAGGTAGGTGTATTTAGGCTTCCCCATAGCCCAGAAACATGAGAGATAATGACTACACCACATCCCATGCGCATGTCTATTTTTATTATGAGCTCACTGCCTCTGAACTATAATTGGATAAAGATGAGTCAGCAGTCTGGGTAACCTAGTTTTCTTTCCCCATCAATAAGGGCATGTCACTCTTAACCATATATTCCAAAAACCATATGCGAGTTCAGAAATTACAAGTGCCCTAGTGCCAACGCTTGTTTCAATCTATGATCAGTCTTTCTCAAGGCTGGTCCCAATATACATGAATAACAAGTTAAAACATATCCTAGAACACGATAAACTCATGAAGCAAAATCAACAAATAATTTGGCACAAGCGAAGGAGAGAGAAAAAAAAGGGATAAACGGAAAATCACATTAGCCCTCAGTAAAAATAAATAGTATCAATTTGAGTCACTTGTGGGTGTGCACGTTCTGCGTATAGAATGTAGTCACTATCCCTTTTGTTCAGTTAGAATTCTGGAATATGCGTTCATTTGCAGACTTAGATTAACACTCACCCCAATGTGCGAGCCCAAGCAAAACCAGTTTGGACCAATAGTATATGCAGAGAGATTGTTTTCATCTCTGTGTTCCACTCATGCCTACATGCCACCATCGTCACAATCACCTGTGAGCGTGCACACCAAGTCAAAATATATAATGTGCCTGATCCTAAGCATAGATAGAGACACAGACACAGAAACACGCACACACACACACTTGTGAAGCCGAGCAAACTGAGTTTTGAAAAAAATGGGAGTATGATGCAGTCTAAAAAGGCTCACTTTCCTTTAAGTACATCTATGGGAATGATGAAAAGGGTGTTGCCCAACAGATATGTCAATAAATCAATACACTGTCCTGGCAAACAATAAAACGGATGATGGTAAGTATATTATATCAGGACTAACACTTCCTACTAACCTGACATTAATATCCTGACACTGTATAAATAATACATTGTAAGATATCCTTATGTGGAAGGAGACCTATCGCTTCGTAATTTAATAATTGCGATGTGAGCATTATGGATGTTTATTCATCTAAAGGCAATATTTGCACCTGGAGCTTGCAAACCGCACATAGGTGGTTTTGTTAAGAGCAGGTTGCCCATCTTAACATTTACCTTATATTTTACCATCAATCACCCGAATCATTCCAAGAGGACATTACGGATCAACAGTTTGATGAGATTTCGATCCCTAATTCACCAAATCATGAACCAGGGACGTCATTTCACCAAAAGGCCAGGGGTAGCGGAAATGCCATCACATGCCCCTTGATCTCTGATGACATCACAGGAAGTGAGTTCCTTTGAGCCCACACCGAAGTGACATCACAGGAAGCTATTGAACACGACCTTTCACTGCTTGACAAAGCAGAAATGTAATCACATAGCATTGTTCCCAAATACACTACGAAAAATATGGTTACGATATCACTGTAATGTGAAATACATTTCATACAGGAATGGATCACCATGTGTATCGTTAATATCAGCGTTTATAGGCCCATATTACTAATTTACTGTGACTGCAAGCAAACGTCCAAGGGCAAATGATAATGATGCGTTATTATGATAGAAGATATACAACAAATATACATACAATATCACCCAACCTGTGTTGGTACTCATTTATTGACCTCAGAAAGATGAAAGGCTGAGCTGCCCTTGCTGGGATTCGAACCTGCAGATCACACATTGCAGCAGCGAGCGCTCAACCCACTGAGCTATCGTACTGGCTATAGTAAAATGAGCAATTACAGGTCTGAATGTTCTCAAAGTCAAAAAGCAATTTAGGCTCAGTAGTGGATACCATTAAACTGGTAACAGATTTAACAGCAGGTCAGGTCATTTGCTGGTCTGGTGCAATGATGTCCACAAGTCAAGCCTGCATGGATCTACTTTTCAGGCTTCAGGAGGTTGGCAAAATACATACCATTGGGAGGGTTCATAACTGTGTATTAAATAATTTAGAGTAGTGCAGGGAAAGCAGCGCAATCACACAGCATCCCGTACTCAGGGCACTCTTTACCAGATACATGCAAACAAACATCCTAAACAGCATGCCACAGAGATAGGAAAGATACACATTACAACAAATCTTTAATTGTGACACAAAGAAGGGCCACTTTATGCGCTTTGGGACTGGCGAGCCAGAGCTTGGTGTTCCATGTGGCTCCTTCTCCATCAGTTCTTCGGTTAGGGATCCTTTCCCTTCGCCAGTACCAAGTCCCTCTACTCAAGCTCTGAAGTCCTATTTCAGCTCCTATAATACATGCCCAATCTGAAGTAAGTTTCCCCCCCTCACCACCCCCACGCCCCCACTCTCCCAACCCCCCTCAACATCGCACAGACTACAAGCCTATTCAGGTCCCAGAAGCTAACATGCAGAGGGGCAAAGGAATGAATGAATTCTCCCTGTCAGCTCTGAATTTCGTCCACAATTTGCTGGTGAATGTGTTTGAATCCTTTGAGGGAGAAGTCAAGGTCCATTCAGGGATTTTGATGGAACTCAAAGAGGTTGGATCCTGTGACTCGTCTCTGGTTGTTCTAAAGACTGCTTTAAATGCAGCAGTGATGGAAGCTCTACAAGAGCTTAAGACGGAAGTAAAAATATAAATAAACAGGCAACCGAACCAAATGACCTCTACAGACAATCAGCAGAATCCAGCAAAAAAAATAAAAACATAAAACAAAAAAATAACACATTAAATAGCGACGACTTCACTACGATTATAAACACCCATAAGGTGGCCACTTGGACAGATACTGGCTATGCCCCAGAAACAGTGGAAGATGTCAATTGTTAGATGACACGCTGTTGTCGAAATCAGTGCTGGAAAAATGTCGGGGCCTGGCCCAAGTGGTTGAGGTAATAGATATAGATGGAGGAGGAGAGGAAGAGGCGAATGAGGTGACAGAGCAAACAGAGATTGCAGAAGTCTCGGAGCTCGAAGGTCAAGCACAGAGCAGACAGAGTTTTTGTTAGGGCAAAGGGTAAAAGTAAGAAAAAATCCTAAACAAGGGGTACAGAGCCCTTACACCTAGTCGAAGACCCCCAATTGAATCAAAAAGCACAAAAAAATTAAGCCGGATACAGGTGAACAGAGAATGGCCGAAATACAAGCATGAAATTCCAAGGTTGTACAACAGCAAACAAAGTCTTGGACAGCTTGCGAAGCTGAGAGTACTCCTAGCTCATCAACGAGTAATAACAGTCCACATACAGACCCCAATACAAAAGAGAAAGCTGTGCAAGACCCTAAATTCGACATAGGGTAACAAACTGACAAAGCACAAGTACCAAAAAAAAATGGGAAAAAGCAAAGGAGGTGAGGCAGCCCCCAGCTCGCAAATTGGGCTGCAAACATACAAGGACTCGATCAATAAAATGGCAGCACATTTTTTATTGGGGGAAGAAATATGGGTCTGGGGCCATGCAAAATGGCCTAACAGCGCCAGAAATCCCAGCCAGAAGCCTGGCCTGATAAGGACTCCATCTCATGAAGGCATCTGGAAAGGGTGATATATGCAGGACCGTCTGGATTAGCCTCTCCTGACATTTCAGGTTTAGTGGTTAGTTCCAACATAGACTGTGTGTGCACTTCCTAGCCAGGGCCAGCTCTGGAGGACTAAGAGACCCACCCTTATGCCATCCCAAGCGAATGGTTGAAGAATACTATGAAAGGACAGAACTAGTGAACACTCAGAGGCAGTGCCATTATGGCAATCTTTAAGGAAATTCTGAAGTTCTATCTTTTCTCTTCTAATGAGATTGAATATGTTCGGTTCCCGTTTGAGGATTGTGTTTCTATAGTTGAAATGGCCTTGAAAAGCAAATTAGGGGCCAAAGCGGACTTGCCGGTCAGCTCTTGGTTGAGGCGGTTGGGTTATGAGATCACGCCACGGCTCCCCAAGGATTGTCAAGTGGTCAGGGGGTTGTTAATGGTGTAACTTCGCAGGATGGGCGCCCTGACAGGTGAACGCTTCAAAAGTTTGCCCAGTATTCGCTCCAGCAAACTTAAATCATTGAGTGAGACAAAGATGCAGGTGTGGTCTTTAATCCCGGATATCCTCAACCACATTTTTCAGAAGATGGGGTCTATTGAAGAGAACCTCTAGTGACTAGAGAGCTACGGCTTTTGAGGTGGAACACGCAGGGTTCCAATTCATTTAGGACCACCTTAATAAAAAGGTCATATTTGGCAGTCATGATTTGGTTCACTTTCAGTTGGATGGTTTTTCCATTGTGCACCAACTGGCATCACACCGTAAAAATTGCCGGCCTTCCGGCGGTCTCCTTATAGCAATCTGTAACTCATTAATGACAGGAGTGGAATAGATTTCCTCCAACACAAAGGGCCTATTTGCCGTCAAATTATCCCCGAGAGACAATATGCCGCAAAAATTGTTAGTGGTAATAAATCTATATTGAAACCCTACCTGTTCAACTCTCTCGTCCTTCTTGGAGTCCCTCTCAGAATGGTTGAGGATAAAAAACCACACATGCGTCAGCTGGTTTGGTTTTGGCAGGGGATTTCAATTCTCAATGTATTTCCACATGTTCCCCCTACAGGTATAAAATAACATCACAAAAAAGGGCAACAGTAAAAGGGAAAAAAAAGTTAACTTTTATGTCGCCATGCAACCGGATGTTGGTAAATGTGAATGTGCAGTGGGATGTTCCTCCAGCACAAACCTGGAGTAGAGGCACAGTGGGCTCAAAAATGGATCACGTTTCTTCCTCCAGACCCGTTTGCCAAGTGTAACACATTTCAAGTCCCCGACTAGGGTAGCAGCGATCACAAGCCACTGGTAGGCAGTCTTTCCTGTGAATTCTCCAGACGAGAAAAGGGGGTTTGTGTTACGCTCACCAGGTCTCCACGGAAGCGCCACACGAAACTGAGCGATGGACGTCTGCACATATCTTTCTCTGTCTCACTACTTCTTTCTCGAGCGAGCGTTTGCCAAGAATATTGAACGGAGATGTTAACCAGCTGCGTTGGTTAGGCAAGACTTCCACCTCCCTTCTCCCAGCGCTTCCCTCTGTGCTTATGCCTCACCTTAGGTGTTTTAATGATGGACTCTCCGTCCTGCTTCTGAATGCAGGGGCGCGCTTATGTTCATAGGCTTTTCTCTGGATGTAGTTGCGTCCCCGATCCTGCAGCCTGTAGAGGAATCCAGACCAGCTGTGACTCCGTAGGTAAGTCTTTGTACCAATCGATTCTTGGTACCAGTTTGCTTAAGTGTTCTTTGTTGCCAAAGTATTCACTATTGTGCTTATTTCTTTGCAGGTGTGGTTTTGGCCGTGCCAGATGAAGAATTAGACTCCTCACAACGACCGTGCAGTATTCCTGCAGGTAAGTGTTAGCGCGAGAGCGCGGCGTCGAAATGTTTTTTGGATATGGATTTTTTTAATCCTTGCACGACTAACCTGATGTTCCATTTTCTCTTCTACAGGTGCGGCTTGACTCCGGAGCGGCGGTCTTGTGAACCGCTTTGATGGATTGCTGGAAGACTGTAGCCTCTGGGTGAGTATTAGCTCTCCCTTCTTGTGTCTCTTTTGCAGCTGCGGTAGTTCCGGGGAGCGGCAGAGGAGACTGTTTTCGGATGGACTGCTTCTCAGGTAGGAACGCAACCGCTGTTCTGCTTGTTCCCCCTTTCCTTTTCTCCGACAGGTGCTGATGGTCCGTGGTTCCTGAGGCGTGGCTGAAGACCGGGTGAAACTGGAGCTGAGCAGACACAGTGAGCGTTACGCTGCAGGAGTGCAGAATAACGCGAAGCGTGTTCTGTCCTTTGGGTGTGGTTTATATAGCCTCGATCAAATAGTCCCAGGTAAAATAGACCCAAGCCAGCAACACTCTGGAAGCTAGACTGTATGGCTCAGTTCCTCCAAACTGGGCTATGTGTGCCTCCATGTTCTCAGAATTTGTGTTTACATGAGGAAATATGAGCCTGGCGCCAGGACTGATTCCAGGAAGGCTTCAGATAACGTTTTGGGGCCTTAGAGTGCCCCATGGGAGCCTGCAACTGGGGAAGGCTGGTCTGATCCCGATGTCTGGGGGCATGCATCATGACACTTTGCTCCGATTTTCTGGTGAACAACGGAAATAACAGAACTGTAAAATTTAGAAGGGGCAGCAATTATTGGAATGGAAGTTTGCAAAGACTAGTGAATAACATGCCCGATTCAGAAGTCGCAAAAGCTTGTGATCCAATGAACTTCATGGAATTTTTGTGGGATTTGGACCTGCCTCAATTTCCAACTTCTAACAGGCGGCCAAACTACAATAATTACTTTGACGAGGAAACCTGGCAGTGGAAAAGTGAATTGAGAAAAGCAGGCTGGTTCCTAAAATACTATTCAACTAGTGCAGTGGATTATGAACGCATAGTGGGGATCCTGCAGAGTAATTACAGAAACTGATCTCGATCTCACAGATATCGTTGATGTTGGGAGCTGCGAGTGACAGAAATTCGTGGAATTGCTGGTCACTCATCAGCTGTCAGACAGCAGCCCAAACCAGTCTACAAAGTAAAATTTAGCTGGAGTCTCCCAGGTACAATTACTTCACAGCTCTGTACAGAAAGTCCTCCAATGGGCTGAGTAATCTAGACCTTAATATAACCTGGAAGTTAAATCTCTTGCCAGAAATCCTACTACAGTTCATTCAGGGATCTTCCTCCTCAAGGGCAGCTGGTCCCAACGGGCTGACCAACCAAATATTGAAAGGGGGGGGGGGCATTGAGCTGTGGGCTACGCTATTTAGAGAGATGTTGAGGAGCAGGCGTATCCCAGCATCCTGGAAGTTAACCATAATTATTCCAATCTTCAAGAAGGGCGACTGGGCCGATCCAGCAAATTATTACCCGATTGCCCTCTTGGACGTTGATAGCAACATTTTTTGCAGGAGCAATACTAAGGGATTTGGAATCTTGGGCCAGGGACAATAACATGCTTCAGGAGGGGCCTGTCAACCTCCCGGAAAGGATTTATCATGAGCTTAGCCTGTGAAAGGTCTTGGTTAAAGGGGAGGCCCAGTACTATACAGTGCATGGAGAGATCTGGCCAAGGCCCTCAATCTGATTAATAGGGAGCAGCTGTGGGCAAAGTTGGTCACCTGGGGTCTCCCGTCATCTTTGCTGGCATTAATAGTTCACCTGTATGACAATACTACCATGAAGGTTAGATTTAATGTGGAGGGCCACTTGTCTGCTCAGATTCTCGTGGGGAGAGGTGTGAGACAAGGTTGGTTAATAGCGCCCCTCCCTGCCCCCCCCCCCATCTATTTAATTTATACTTGGCGGATTTGGAGGATGCACTGGCGTGCATGCTCCGAGTAGTCCCAGGATCGGCTCCTGGCCAATGATGTGGCTCACATACGCGTATGATATTGTCCTTTTGGATTACACCGCTGTTTGGATACAATGCCACCTGAGAGCCCTGAGAGACTATGCAAAAATAAATGAGCTGCTAATGAACCCATTCAAGCAAAAAATTGTGACCTTTAGAAGACCAGGGAAGAATGTCCCGAATTTTAAGTGGTCACTGGGAGAGCAAGTGATTCCTGTAGAGAAGGAAGTGGTCTATCTGGGCTTTAAACTATTTCTTGTCAACACTGGCCCAGCTTGAGGAAGATCTGAATGACAAAGTGCTACAGCTGTCTTGCCAGATGAAATAATTGTTGACAACGTACTTTAAATTCTCGCTAGTCCCACTGTTAAAATTCTATATCAAAAAGGTGTTGCCCTCCTTGCTTTATGGAATGGACATAAGGCCCTTGGTCAGGAAAATTCATTAGGCTAACAGAGGGATCTCTGCGGAAGAGGATGCTGAGGATCCCCCAGAGTTTGCCAATGGTGGCCCGAGATATGACATGGGCATCCACTCCATTCGGATGTATGTGGAGTGGCGGCTCACCTCACTCTATAGGCGAATAGTGGTCTCCCTGGAAAATACCTTATAGAAGGATATAGGCTCTCAGCTAAATAGGGAGAGTAGCCCATTTCTGTTGAATTTAGAGAAGTTTGTGGCTAAAGTCCTGACTGCCTGTGAATGCTCGGAGGACTTATTTGTAAACCCAATGGGTGTAAAGAAGGCGCTAGGCAGAAGGGACTGGACTCGCACTATTGAAGGTATGCAGGGGATAATGTTGGCAACATCTCTCTCTCTCTTTACGGTAAAACAAGAGGTTTCCTCTCAGATTATATGCGGCAGTTCCCAAAACAGACAGGAATTCTTAAGATTTGGTCTAAATTTAATTCACACGGGAGAGATCCTGTCCTGCCGGAACAATATTACATAAGTGGTCCATATCTGTTCTCTCTGGGGAGGTTGGAAAGCAGTCGCTGAGGTACATAATGACTACCTGTAGAGGGACATGGGAGTTGCGAGTCAGGCCTCTGGGGCAATTTGTGGAAAGAGTGGATAGATGGCCTATCCTCTGAAATGTTCTGGGATAGGTAAATAGCAGGCCATGAAACTCGTCTCACTCCGTTACAAGCATTGGGGTTTATAAAACCATAGCAGCTTTGTTTATCCTTTTTCACCTATCGAAATACAATTTCAAATGAGTTGTATAATTTTAAATTCCACGACATGAAGTGATGGTTGTGTAATTTGATTGGTGGACATAATTGTCGTATTTCAATTTTACTGTATGTTTTCTTTACTTTTTTACTGTGAAAAGCCGATTATTCGTCTAGAACACAAAACTAAAACCAAACATGTCTACACTGTACACATGTTTTTAGGAAAAGGATGTTGTCAAGTGGAATGTCTTGTGATGACTGCAACAGAGACAACGGCAGAAAAAAACATGCTATAACTGCAACTTGCGACAAGTAAAATACATAGTCCAAAATGGATGCTTATTCTACTCTAAATGCTTTTTGGAAGTTTGTCTGCATTGTGAATTTGAGGTGTTTAAGAACAGACTAAATCAGTGACTCACCCGCTGAAGTGTGACTGAAATAAACCTTTAATGAGTCTAGCAATTATTGTATAGAATTCCAGAAAGACAAATGTGTTGTTCCTATTGCTTCTTATTTAGGGTCACTGCTCAATGTGTTACATTTGTGGAACCCCCCGTTTTTGCTAAGAGGCCTGAACAAGACATCCAGCCACTCCAGAAACAAAGCCACATGACGCTGGCCAGAGCGTGGAAACCTTTTTATTTTTTGTACATATCTTTTGTAAAATTGTTTTAGGGGTAGCAAGGGAGACCACAGTGGTCGCATCTGAGACCCCTAAATGACATCCCTGTCATATCACCCCCAAATTCCCCTATTTAGGCCCCCCTGGTGATGCTCCTTCCCATCATGTTGTTTGTTAGTGAAAATGTGATGTAAATATGTGTTTTAGTCTGCGGACTATATACATGTGCGTGTCTGCACCATCATACATAATAACGTCATTTGGCATACAAACAGACTGCCACGTGGCTGTGGCGATACTGAGGCACTATTAGTTCATGAACGTCGTGCATGGTCTCATTAGCGCATCCGAATGACATCAGCAAGCTGCGCGAACAATGGACGTGTCCGCAACGGCATGACACATAATAAGTTTGTGAGTGCTGTTGTGGTCATTGCAACACATCTGGGTGATGTCACCTGGGTACGCCAACATTCGCGAAAGCGTGTCATAGTCGCGCATAGCCACAAACGCCTTGACGTGACCCGCATTGTGAAGATATGTCCGCGGTGGATGTCTGCTTTGCAGACGTAAAATCAAAGTTGCACACACTCTACCAACTGTCAAGTTTAAATTGTATACTTCCACAACTTCTAACATTTATTTTTGCTCTCTGAACTTTTTACAACTTTTAATGCCCTTTGAAGTTCACGGGCAGGAGACACATCCATGGACAGTTCCTCCAAGAGGACCCAACCATTTGTTATAATCCTTCACAATCTGGCAGACCAGAAGAGAGGAGCCAACTTTTGGGATCTGTGAAGGAGAGATTACACCTATTGACAAGCATCTGTCATGGCTTTCCCTCCACCTCTGGCACCACCACCTCCTGGAGTACCTGGAGAAGGGAACAGGGGTAGTGCAGCAGATGAGCTGTAGCAGGAAGATGAGGATGAGTATTCAGTGGAAGAGGTACCTTCTATGTCTAGTGGTCGGAGAGAGTCCTTTGTATGGAGATTGATTCACGACCATTAGGGGACTGCTGAAGGCTCACGTTGTCCTGGTGTGCTACACCGAGTGCAGCGTCACATTCAGTCATGGCCAGAAGGGTCAGGACCACCCATCAGCACCATCTCCATGCATAGCTCTCCCAGACATTCCAGCAGACTACCGTCAGAAAGGCAAATCTTTTCACAGGACGTATAAGCACATCTTCTACTGAACCCTCAACTTCCACTCCTGCCCACACTCGTTCCACCTCAGTGGTACAGAGGATTCGTCCTGCTGCATCAAAGGCTATACAGGAGGCAGTTGATCCCCGAACTTCAGAGGAAAACTGTCATGTGTATACTGTGATACACTCGTCTGCAGGGGGGGGGGCAATTCCGCAGCGCCTTCGCGGCTGTGAAGGCCCATGAAAGGAATGTTCCCACTGTAGTTTTATGACTAGTGCTCAACATCTTCCCTTCTTCACCTGTCCCTCCTTTAAAGTATTTGGAGCTCCTACCCTCCTCGGCTAAAAAATATATAGGTTCCATGGGCAACCACTTTTGAAAGTCTAATGTGTACAATAGATCATACGGACTCCACCTGCCTTATGTTCATGAATAAACCAGGCAGACTCCATAAGAATCTTGAGCATTTCCATTGGCAATAAATCCATGCCAGTGCAAATACTGGAGCATTTGTATAGCACAGAGGAAAAAAGGTGATACAATTTCATTTCCATTTCACCCCTTTTCTGCCAAAAAAAATAAAATAAAAAATAAACCATGCAGTGTGAAAATAGAAGGTGTTAAAACCTTACTCAAGGCTTTTACACCTTCCATTCACATTATGTGACGAATCAAGGGAATTTGTCCCTTCTCCCCAAGTGGGGGAGCCCCCCCCCTGCCATGAGGCTAGCGAGGTGAGACCCCTGCTGGTCGAGGCACGTGGGACCTTACTGGGAGAGGACCCCCACCCGTTGAGGGTTCCATGTGATAATTTCCCTGCAAAAATGTCACCATTCAAGAATGTCACCTTGCGGAATTATCATAGGGAACCTGGGGGGGGAGGGGAAAGAACGCCAGCTCCCATATATTGTCCCCATATCTAATGTTGCAAATGCTGTTTCCCGGCGACTATATGTACGGCAAAATTATATACAGGGACAATATTATCTGATACAAAGAGGTCTCCCGTTCCTGTGAGGAACTCCCTGAGCCATTTCCCCTGGTGGCACATACGGGAAGATCAGACATAACACTATAGATGAATTGGGCTTGGCAGAAGACATAACTAAAATATACATTTGCGAACAAGAAAGGATATGGCTCAAGAAGCCTAGTAGACTAAAGAGGGCACGCCGAGAAGAGGCGAAGCAGAGAGATATTGTAAGTAGTGGAAGCCCCCTGACAGGATCTCAGCTGAGAGGTGGAGCCAAGGAGAGACGTGGAGCCTGCAACCTCCAGAAGTCATCTGACGGTCAAGACTGAAACGCTGAGGTCCAGCGTTTACCTGTGCAAAAGAAGAGGAAACAGGAAGCCACATACCGGTGGTGACGTGAAAAGGACAGCTTTATTGTGTGCAGCATACCACGATGCTAAAGGAACAGCGAAGCATCTGGTGTTGCATGGCTAAACCTGGTTGTAGAGATGGAGAAAACCAAGAGCAGGACGCTGGAAGACTTCAAGCGAGAGTGAACCGAAAGCAAGGACAAGAACCAGAGTGAAGGCTGGTCCTGGGGAAGTTTTACCTACGAACCCAATGGTAACGGGGAGGACTGAAGAACCGCGAGGCGACTGGGAAATCCGTACATCTCAGGAAATACTCATCCCATTGAAATTGAAGAGACATGGAATGGAAAGGTGATATACTGGAACAGTAACCATTTGAGAAATAGAATCCTGCTTAACCCTGTAAGAGAGGCTTATAAGCATTGGGTACAAATACCCTGGCAACAGGGGGTGATATTCCATAAGACAAGAAGTGCACAGTGGAACATATTGGGAAGAGAATCCTAGGTGTGAATAAAGACTAATGGGGCCTATAAGAAAGAAACACCAGGTAAGCCAACTCAGGAGAAAGAAAACGTTAAATACCAAGAAACTCTATCCCAACAGGACATAATAGCGTAGATCAAAGGATAGGAGGAGATCCATTAAAAACTGACCGGGGAGAAAAGCCAAAAACCTACTGAACGAGTTACAAGCTCCAATACAGAAAGTGGCGAGAGACTATTTAAAAGATACTATATTAAAATACTTTAGATTGAAGAACAAACTCTAAGAATACACAGTCAGGAAAAGGGAGGCATTCTTTGGACGTCATTTACTTTGGTTAGAACAGTGGTAGGGTCAGATAGAACTTTGGGAACTTTTGCGTTAGCGATACACCTTTCCTTTTTTAATACAACATGTCTGCACTTGCAGGGGTCAAAGACATTACCCTTTTCTCCTTAGAGTTAATTTTAGAATTTGAGGGCTAGAATAGTATCGGACACAGGGAATTTTGCTTTGGCCATCTCGACATCTGACAGACCCTTTGTTTTGATCGAGGTAGGAAGAGTAGTGACAGTAAGCATTTTCCAAACCTTATTTTAAATAAAGGTCTGTAGCCACAAACATGAGCTCCGTGTCTGCATCGCATTAGTGGCTCCTCAGAATTTGGAGTCTTGTTCATGACCGACAAGCAGCTTAGATTGTTGATATAGGCAGGGAAAACTGGTAGCAATAGGAAGACCTAGGCATTAGTCTTATTTAATAAATAATCTGAGAACTGTGAAAACCGTGTCCACGTCCTCCTTCTGGCCCGCCACAACTACAACAAAGAACATGAGCTCCCTTTGTGTTTTTTCACCTTTTATGTCTGCGGACAGGAGAATATGTCCACGGACTATAGGATCACAAAAACAGATAATGGAAGCTGTATGAACTTTTTTGGTGCTCTTTAATGTTAGCTTTTAAAAGAGCCTTTTTGTTCTTGTAAGACAGTACATGTTTTACGTATACATATTAAGAACAAATACATTTTTTAATTACATACTCTACTTCCAGTTTAATTTCTTTCACAAAAAATGTTGCACTGCATTCCGAATATTGCAAAGAAAATGGTCCATTTCCAACACTTGCAAGATGTATACCATCATTTCTAAAAGTATTCACCATGTTGTATATTATCATTTCATTTTCAAAAGCGGTCATTACAAAATCTCAGTAATGCACATTCAGCTTTATTCACATCCCGGCTGGCTTTCCCCCCCCCCAATCTGTGGACAAAACAGCTTAGATCTTTTTCACACTTGCCTCACTGTAATTTGTGAAAAAATGAACGTTGTTTGTGGAAAAAGTTCCATCAGACCTTTGAAAGCATCTTTCATGGCAAACTGCAAAGCTACACCAGTGTCAAATCTAATAGGAGGTCGCTATGGAAGAGATGGAAAACATGGCCGGCGCCTACTCCACTACGCTGTTCGAGAAAGCCGCAGAAGCTCTCAAGCATTCACCCAAGATGGTGGCGCGATCAGCAGTATTACTGCAGTTTGATGTCAAAGCAACTTGCATTGCAACCCGTTTTCTTGCTAGGATTTGTCGGCCAAGATGCTAGTTCTTTATTCTTTTCAGCTCTGTCCGATTGCTTGGATCTCCTTTCTGTTGCCACCCCCTTTTCAATTCCTTGCCCCTCGAACCTGCTGGCTAACCTGTTCATTGTGTTCTGCTTCCCGGGGCGCACCTCTGCCTGCTCCAGCTTTCCTGCTCAGACCACTCTGTGCAGCTCCTCCCGCTTTTTGCCTGTTCCTTTTCTGAGCTCCGTTTGAAGTTGTGTTCACCGGTTTCCTGGATCTTCCATCATTCCAGAATCAACGCCCCTCAAACAACCATCTTTCTACAATACAATCTTCAGAGGGTTTTTCAGCCTTGGCAGGCTTTCCCCTCTATGGGTCAAATATCCCCCTGACCGCCACTGGTCTCCTACCTGGTGACTTGAAGGAAGAGTGGCGGCGGGTAGGGACCATCCTTATCTCTACAAGTGCAAACTCTAAGACAAGTTACGAGAGAAGCCACAGAAGACAAGCCACTCAACTCATTCAGTCCCGAACAGAGTCTACAGAGGAGAGCTCCCCATCAGACCTGGAATCAACAGGTGAAAGTTTGAATTGCCTCAGCACCTCTACAGCCATCGCCCAAAAGCAGCATCTTATTAATGCAATCCAAGGATTGTCTGCCGAGGTACAGACATTGAAAGCAGAGAATGATACCTTGAAACACTATCACTGCCAGGGTCGCTCTTGTAGACGATGCCCCGGTAGGTGTTCTACCTTCAGGAAAGTTTGACGGATCACCAGGTCACAAAAGTGTTTCTGGATGCCTGTACCGTTCTTTTCCTTTAGAAACACCACCTTTTCCAAAGATAAAGCCAAGATTGGCTTTATGGTGTCCAACATGGTAGGGAACGCAATGTCTTGGGCTACATCCTTGGATATAGCCGCTAGTCCGTCTGTGGCTTTGCATGCAGCTTTGTACATGCATTGAAAGAAAGGTTCGAGACACAAGAGGTCCCCTACAATGCCTACAAGACTGCTCGATTTAAAGCAAGGAAGTACAGATGTTTTGGCATACATTATTCACTTCAGAAAACTGGCACAAGCAGCAGCCTGGCCTGAAACACCACAATTTACTATATTCAGTGGAGACCCGTCAGAAGACATTAAGGACCAACTTGCTAGAGTTCCTCGTCCAGCTTCCTTAGTAATATTGCTGGTCCTCCAGATTGAGTACCATCACAATGAAAGGCGTGAAGAGCAGAGGGAGACCAAAAGTATCACTTGGACATCTAGACCTAACCCAGCGACCTCCCCTCAAAAGGTGCCCCGACTTCTGAAGAACCCATGCAAATAGGAGCTGCCCGTGGATCTCTCACACCCTCGGAGAGACACTGTCACTGCGATCAAGGTTTAGGTTTGTAGTGTGGCATATAGGGACATCTGTTATGCGATTGTCCCGAAGTTCCCCCAAGACGGCAGGGGAACTTCAGACCCCGGTCTTAGATGGAACAGGAGACTGGGGTATTGTAGTCAGTCCCTCTATCCACCTTACATCGACTCAAAGGACTATGGATGGTAGATTGCTGGTTCTACGCGTCTCTTTGAAATGGCCAAACAACCCTTCCATTAAAACCTTCGCTCAATTGGATTGTCGAGCAGCAGGCATTTTTATGGTTACCAAATGGGCCAAACAGCATGCAGTGGCACTTGTGGAAAAATCCATCAAACAGTAGGAGTGGATGGCCAGCAATTGTGTTCAGGACCGATCACTCAACTGACAACTACCTTAAATCTGAGTGACATCCAACATTTTGAAAAGATTGAATTTGATATCATTAGAGCAGCTCACTTTCCATTAATCTTGGAAATTCCCTGGTTAAGAAGACACAATCCCAGCATAGACTAGACTAACAATACAGTTCTACTTTCTTCTCCTTACTGGAAGGAACAATGCTATACCACCTATAAGGATCAAATTTTAAGACGGCTTCGGTCTTTGGACCCACTTCTTCCGATTTGGTGATTCATAATATTCCTAAGGCCTATAAAAGCTTCACTGAGGTCTTCGAAGACTAGAGGTCGAAGTGGGTGGGAGCAGTGCTCCTATACTTTTTATTTTTAAGGTTCACTGTTCCTATACTTTTATTTTAAAAAGAAACTGTTCTGAAATGGTTCAGCTTTAAAATAAAAGTGTAGGAAGAAGTTGAAGCTTGCCCTTCAGCGCACTGCACTGAACATTCCCATAAATAGCACGTGTGTTTGTTTGGGGGTTTGGATTGTGTGTGGGAGGGGGTGCATAAATTGGTTTTGTGGGGAGCGGGGCAGACCAGCAGGGAACCTAGTTCCACTGCTTTTCATACACTTCGACCACTGTCAAAGACCAGTTACCAAGGGAACTCCCATACTGCCAGACAGTGTGGTAACTTCCCGTCACATGTATTCCCTGTTGCTTTTGGAAAAGACTGCCATGAGGAAATAGACGACAATCTCACCAACGGTTTAATCAGGCAATCAAAACCGCCAGCAGGGGCATCATTGTTGTTTATTTCAAAGAAAGACCTCAGAACTCAGACCCTGCATAGACTATAGAGGTCTTAAACTTGTGACTATATAGGACCGTTACCCAATGCCTCTCATAAATTGGGTAACAGGAGGATAGCTCAGGGGCAACGTGCGTGCTTTGGAAGCAAGACGACATGAAGCAACACAGGTTCGATCCCTGGATCCGCACTTAGAAATCTCTGGGTGTTTAAGCGTGTTATAAATACGCAACTAAGACAAAAACAATTACACAACAAAAAAATAAAAAAAACAATTCCTGTAACAGCGCCTCTATGCCTGCGGGCTGTGTGAGTGCTTTAAAAGTGCAAATTAAATTAGAAAATTAAAATAATTGACAGCTTAGAAGCAATGCATGGCACAACTATTCACAAAACTAGATCTGCGGGGCGCGTACCATTTATTGCAGATAAAAGAAGGGGACCGATGGAAGATTGCATTTCAGAACCCTTTCGCGCATTAGGGATATCAAGTTAAGCCCTTTGGTCTAGTCGACCCCCCAGCAATTTTTCAGAGGTTCATGGAGCATGCGTTTGCCGATATCCTGTTTCGGAGCGTCATCATATATCTTGGCGACATTCTAGTGTTTTCTTCATCCAGACAGTCATCAGTAACACCTCATCATCATCGGCTTCGTAAAGAACCATCTACTAGCCAAGCCAGAAAAGTGTATTTTCTAAATAAATTCAGTCCCTTATTTAGGCTTTATCCTGTCCAACAAGGATATTGTAGAGGGGCAGTTACATGCCTCTGCATGAAATCCTGCCCCCCTAACTCCTATATGTTTCAGCTGAGATTTTGCCATGCTTAACAGCAGCAGTTGTGACCATACTACGGCAAGTATTCGAAAGAAGGTACCCATTGAGACAGCCCTATCTAATGTTTTCCCGAAGTGACGATAATCTGAGGGAGGAACTCCCTGAAGGTATATGAAAAGGAGCAAAAAGAGGAGCTGGTGACGTTACGAAAGATGACCATGACACTCGGAGAATACTGGCTGAAGAGAATGCATGGATATTACAGAAGCTGATGAAGTTAAGAATCGAGTAAACCTTTGTATGCGAAAAGAAGATGGCAGGTATGCGTAGTAGTGCTATAGAAATGCAAGCCGTTCAATAACTGTACAGATGCTGTAACACAGATAGATTAAGCAATTTTAGAAGCTGTCTATATGTAATGAATATACTGCAGGCAAAGCCACCATTGTATAGAAACTGGACATCAGTGTCATGAATTTAATAAGCCAGGACCAATGGAGTGAAAAGGCGAGAACTATGTTGCAGCAAGAATAAGCAGACATCGTGGAAACGAATGGCGAGGCTATTTGGCCTGGTATCAAAGCTGAAGCAGCCAAGACTGGTTATCTATTCTTAGAGGCAGTGAACGTATGAAGCTGAATGCGGTCACAACCCTCAGTCCTGATCCCCACTGGCAAGCCCATTGGCCAGGTGGAATTAGGGCTCGGATCACTAATAAGGCCTGGCATCCACTTCTCAGGCCCTCTGGGGGCCAGTTCTGGTGCCTTTGGCACCAGGCTCATCAGTAAGGAAAGACATCTGCTTGAGGAACTACTTTATTTAGGCTTTCAGCCAACATGGAGGCATCCACATAGCTTGGTTCTTAGAACCAAGCTATGCGGTCTAGTGTTTTGGTGGCCTAGGGACTTCACCTGGACTACTTTACAGTGGCTATTTAAACTACACCCGAACAAGACAACACGCTTCGCGTTACTTCGCTTCTAGCAACGTGACGCTCACTGTGTCCAGCTTTCTCACGAGCCTGGTGAATTCCGGACCTGCAGAAAAACCAAGAACATCGTTAGCAGCAGAATCTTACCTCCATTCATCATCCTTCGCTGCTCGCAGCTCCTGGGCAGCTCTGTTGGTGGAGTTCACCGCCCGGATCGAAGGACCGGAGAAAATTAAAAAAGACATCATTAAGGAGGTAGTGGAGACATTACAACCACAAAGCGCTTAAAGACTTAGCTGGTTGGTTGCTTTTCGGCCGGCATAGCTCCGGAACTCCACCTGCGCTGGGAACTCACTGCGACCTATGAAAAGAGAAAAGCACAGGTCAGTGAGGACAAGACATCCCTGTGCTACGCAAAAAAGCCTCCTTACCGCATCATAGCGCTATAGCGCGCCATCATCTCCCGGTGAGAACCAGCATATCCAGTTCTCCAAGCGGACACCCCGCGCTCCTAGGGAGATAAAAACAGACATTTAGAACAGAGAAAAGGCATGCAAGAATTACGACGCCATCAATCGCAATAAGAACTACCTGAAAGACACTACAAGGGCAGCAGTCAGTGAAGTAACTGGACTGCCCGCGCCCACAAAAGACAATGCGCCCCTGCCCAGAGAGCAGGACGGAGAGCCCACCGATTCCGACAACCAGGTGAGAAGAGAACCTGGAGGAGCTGGAAACACAAGGGAAAAACTTATCTTGTTCGCCCAGTCCTAATATATTCTTCATTTCCAGGCGGAATCCCATCGACACCAAGACCACACAAGGGAATCATTGGGAAGGGCACCAACGACCAACTGGCTGGGTGGCGTCCCTGTGGATACCAGGTGAGCGTAACAATCATCCCTTGTTAAGGTGCAAAGAAAGAACAGCAAGCGTGCCAAGTTTTATTAATTTAAGACATTTAAATACTGCAAAATGGACCAAATCATGGTCTCCCATCACGTGGACCAAGGATGGAAATACAGTTGAGCTTGGAGTTCTAGAACAACAATAGTGAAAGCCTGTCCTCCCATATATTCCCACAGACATGGATACTTTGCAAGGCCAAGTTCAAAGACAATTCTTCATGGCAGAAGGCATGGGTGAAGAGAGGTTGGGCTAATTGGGTGGGGAGGTAAAGTCCACCTCCTGGCACCTGGGTCTGAGCTTACGTGCTGCTAAGTGTACCGAATGTTCCAGACATGGCACGAGCGTGCCAACCAATTATAGAGGGCCGTATACTGAAGGGCCTTCTAGTTTGAGAGCCATCAATATACCATGTACTTAATAGTGTTAAAGATTACTTGTTTTAGAGGTAGGCATACGTTGTCCACCTGACAGTAGATAGCCAATCACGATCCCAGCCCTTATCGAAATTATACTTCGATGTTCCCATTGAACCCATCACAACCCCTCATATGTTTTTTGTTATTTGCCACGTAGTACGACGTCATGTCTGACGTATTTTCTGCATATAAGGATGTTTTTATGAGAAATGCACAGAGCTCGAGCGAACGTCCGTTGTAACTCCTCATTTTAGATAATTGTTAATAAAACAGTATCTTTGCCATCTTCCTGAGGTGGTTATATTATTTGGTGTTGGTTATTTTGCATACCCATCCATTGCATGCACGATACCCAAAGGGCCATATGCTCAGTATCAAAATGGATCCCAGAAAAGTATCTATTAAAAAATGGAAACCTCCTTCTGTAAAGGAAATAGGTTTTTTTTTTTTTTTTAGGAGTGGCAAATTTCTACCACCTTTTTATCCCTTATTTTCAGCCATAGTACTACCTATTACCAAGCTGTTAAAGAGGGAGACAGCTTTTGTCTGGAATTCAGAAACAGAGGATGCATTCAATACCCTCAAGAAGGCTTTTTACACTGCACCCATCTTGCTGCAACCAGATCAGAAGAAATTGTTTATTATAGAAACTGATGCCTCTTTCCATCCTAGGGGCTGCCATTAAACAGCTACCACTGGACAAGGTAGACCACCCAATAGCTTATTATTCACAGACCCTGAACTCTAGTGAAATAAACTATTCTGTAATAGAAAAGGAGCTCTAAGCAATACAAGCAGCCTGTCAAGAATGGCATCATTACTTTTGGGAGCTACACAAGAATTTGAAGCTCGAACGGACCATAAGAACCTCCAAGTACTCCAGAAATCCGAATGCCGGAACAGCCGACAAGCCAGATTTCACAGTATGAACTTGGGATCACATGCATCCCAGGCAACCAAAATATTTGGAAACATGCATTATCCAGAAAACATGGTATGGATCCAGATTCTTCGACCAGGAAGTCATTCTGGAAAATAAGACCTTTACCTATACGTGGATTCATTTCTACAGCAACTCGGGGAAGCTTACATACATTCCCCTTTTTCACTTAAGGAAAAGAATTGTACACAAAATGATGGCCTATTCTTCTACCAGGACTGCCTTACGATACCTATGGAACTCCTCAAGTCAAAGTTCTCATATGGTGTCAGGACAATCCCACAGTTGGACAGTTATTTCAAGCACCATGGATTTAGTGTCTCACTCATTTTGGTGGCCTACCATGTACAATGACAAAGTAGTACGTCTCCTCTTGCCCAGTCTGTTCTAGGAGTAAATATCCTTCTTCCAAACCCATAGACAAATTGGAACAGGCTACGGTTCCTCAGGGCCCTTGGACTCATATCAACAGATTTTATAGTGGATCTTCCCCTCTCCAGAGGAAACACTGCCATAATGGTGACTTATCAATGCTTTTAATAAAATGGCTCATTTTACTCCTTTGAAGGGGGTACCCTCAGCCCCAGACATGGCAAAGATTTTTCTCAAAGAAATCTTCCGTCTGCATGGACTTCCCACTTCCATCACTACGGATCGAGGAACGCAGTACACCTCTCACTTCTGGGCTACCCTTTGCAAGATACTCTCCATCGATAGAGACCTATGCTCCGGCTATTATCTTCAAACTATTGACCAGATAGAGAGGTTAAATCATACTATGGAACAGTACCTCCGCTGCTACACTACTCATAGCCAAGTGACATGATCAGATTTGCATCCATTAGCTGAATTTGTGTATAGTAATACCACACATTCGGCTACCAAGAGGAGTCCTTTTTATTGCCTCTTAGGTACACACCTTAAAACATTGCCTCTCACCACAACCCCTCCCACCAACAGTCCCACTCTGGATTCACAGCAAGATATAACAAAGAACTATCAAGTGCCATACCAACAGATACTGCTGTCCAAGGAAAGAACCAAGAAGTACGCTGATCAGAAACAGAATGAAAACCCAACCTGGAAAGGAGGAGACAAGGTATGGCTCTCCACGAGATTCCTCCCTAGATGGATAAGTCCCTCTAAATTGTCCTCAAGAATTTCTGGACCATTCCTAATCAGTGCCAAACTCAATCCTGTCGTGTTTAGGTTATAGCTGCCAGCCTCTTGGACTTATTCATCCAGTGTTACATTCCTCATTGTTCAAGACATATCACAGATGCATTTTCCAGTCCCATACCTTCCAAGGCACAGTCTACCCATCCCATCACAGACCCAGATGAATATGTACGCCACTTCATATGTGACTCCGGGTACTACCGTGGTTCGCTCCAATACCTGGTTCATTGGAAGGGATATGCCATTGAGGAAAGAAATTGGGAACCAGTGACCCATCTACGCACCCCTGGCCTGATACATCAGTTCCATCACAGACACTCGGGGAAGCCCAGTCCCAGCCGGATAAGGAAGAGGCATACGGTTGCATCTAATGGGTGGTCGCTATGCAAGTGATGGAAACATGGCTGATGTCTGCTCCACTATGCTGTTTGAGAAAGCCTCAGTAGCATTCTAGCATTCCCCCAAGATGGCAGAGCAATCAGCAGTATTACTGCAGATTGATGTCAAAGCAACTCGCGTTGCAACCTGTTTTCTTGCTAGGATTCATCGGGTAAGGCGCTCGTTCATTATTCTTTTCAGCTCTGTCCGTTTGCTTGGATCTCCCTTCTGCTGCCACTTGTTTGCCTTTCCCATTCCTTTCCCATCTCCCCTGCTGGCTTACCTGCTTATTGTGTTCTGCTTCCTGCTTTCCTCCTCGGACTGCTCTGTGCGGATCCTCCAGCTTTTTGCCAGTTCTTTTTCTAAGCTCCACTTGAAGTTGTGTTCTCCAGTTCCCTGGATCGTCCATCGTTTGCAGAATCGATGCTCCTCAAACAACCATCTTTCTACAACACAATGTTCAGATGATTTTCAGCTGTGGCAGGCTTTTCCCTCTATGGGGAAAAATCCCCCTCGCCCCGACCACCACTTCACCTTCTACTTGGTGACTTAAAGAAGGAAGAGTGGCAGCGGGTAGGGATCATCCTCATCTCTACAATGGCAAACTCAGACAAGTCCCGAGAGAAGCCAGGGAAGAAACAAGCCATTCATTCAATCTCGGACCGAGAGTCTACAGAGGAGAGCTCCCCATGAGACCCAGAATCAACAGGTGAGACGGTTGCATAACCTAAGTTATGACCACCACAATGTAATACCATAATTTCTGGATGTTTCAAATGGACCATATCTTCACACATGGACAATAGTTTACTCCATTTCATGCCACGAATTCCATGCCATTTCCAATTCTTCAAAGCCAAGATTGTATGAGATACCAGGCCGTTCATAGATCTTCAGCCAATGAACCCACAAATTTCCTATAGTACAATCAGGCTTCTTGTTGAGCTCTATGCTTTCAACAATTCAAACAAGAAATGAATCACTTGCTGGCCTATACTCCTCTGCAATTCAACTCCTGCTCCACAAATCCCCGATTGGTTTAGCCCCAAAATGCCAGCACACATAGTAGTCACTGCAGTCCTCTTTCCCTGCAGGGCATGGTTAAAGAGCCCGGATGGCACATGTGATCCATCTGTGAACGTCAGGGCAGCACTTCTTCCCTTTTTACCATTATCCCTGTAACACTACTTGATTGGATACATTCAAACAGTCACACACACATATCCACTAATCACATCCAAAAACCCTGCATCTAACCCGCTCACCTTAATTCAACAGTTCAGATGTAGCTTTCCACTAGAGTTCACTTGTGCTGGGATTCAGAGCGTGCTCTATCACAACCTACTGTACAAACTTGTGCAGATTTAAATTTCCAGAATCAACAGGATCTACATTCCACAATCTACATCTAAGACGACCAACAAAAGTGATATTGTATGCCACCTTTTTATAATAGAACTTCAAGAATAACTGCTATGTGCCACAAAACATGCTTCACTACAGCACTTATCCGAATAGCTCATTGCGGATTTTAAATGTACTTCTGCTTGCATACTGATATGTGCTACTACTTATACTAGTGCAACATTCCATAATATAAAAAAAATAAAACAAATATATTTTTTTAAATGACCGGCCTTCTGGCAAAACTATAGCAGACCATCTTCTTACACTTTATTATACAAAACCTTGCCTTTAACTTCACTTAAACTAGAACTGGTTCTGTACTACAAAACATGCTTCAATGCAGCATGTATCCCAATACTTCATTACTGCTTTTAAAATTACTTCTGCTTGCATAGTGACCGGTATATGTTATGCTATGTAAACTTTTAAAGCGCACGGTCACCAGAGGTATCTTGGTGCTAGGAAGGAGAGATGGAGGCATATCAATTAAAGGCCAATGCAAAGTTAGTATAGCAGGGTCTTCAAAGATTTTCTGAAAGCTAAATGGTTAGGTATAGCCCTAATCTTTGGTGGCAGGTTGTTCCACATTTGAGCCTCAGCCACCGAAAAAGCCCGATCTCCAATCCATTCATGACAGTATGAGGGAACCATCAGGAAGTCGGGGGATGAACCGGCGCAGCGGGCGAGAGGGGAAGTAACGGACAAATTAGACTGAAGATATTCTGCCCCAGTCCATGAAGCGCTCTGTGGACAATGCAGAGTTACTTAAACTCAATTCTCTGACTAACAGGGAGCCAGTGAAGGGCATGCAAATATGTGCACCATAGGGAGAGCCGGTAGCAATACGTGCGGCCAGATTTTGAAGGCGCTGGATTAAACCTTTAGGCTGTGCAAGCTATAATGAATTACAGTAGTCATACATTGATAGCGAAGCAGAGAGGGTTATACCGAGATTCTTAACCTTTGTCACTGGGACAGGTAAAGGGCCCAAAAAGGAGGGCCAGAAGGTGGACATCCAGAGTGAGGAGTCGGGGGGGCACCCACAAGCATCAACTTGTCTTGTCCCCATTCATCTTCAGCCAGTTTTTGCCCATCCATTCACCTACAGCAGTCAGGCACTGACGGAGGCACGACAACACCTCAGTAGGAGCTAGATCAAGATGAATCAAAAACTGGGTGTCGTTGGCATAGGAATAGCACCCGACGCTGAGGGAGCGGATGAGACAAATGAGGGGCCAGATGTATATGTTGAAGAGAATGGGCGACAGGGCAGAGCCTTTTGGAACACCACAAGTGAGGTGCAAGGAACGGGAGAGATAGGGAGGAAGAGAGAGCACCAGGAATGACAAGAACCATGCTAGGACCTGACCCGCAATCCCAATCTGGGACAAGCAGGTCAGCAGGGTGGGGTGGCCAACAGTATTAAAAGGCTGCTGAAAGATCTAACAAAATCAGAGCCCCCACCCCACCAGCATCGACCATCCTGGCCATGTCATCCTGAACCAACACCAATACGCTTTCCATGCCAAGGACAGGCCTAAAGCCGGATTGGGCAGGATCCAAAAATGTAGATGACTCTAGAAAAGTGGAGCCAAGAGGGGAGACCAAGGATTCCAACAGTTTCATAGGAAATGAGAGGAGGGAAATATGGCGGAAATTGGAAAGAAGGGAGGGGTCAAGCAAAGGCTTCTTCAGAAGGGGAATCACAGTGGTGATTTTAAGTTCAGCTGGGATGACCCCCCCCCCATCTGGCAAGAAGCATTGACCGATGAGGTAAGTTCCATAGAAATGTCACCAGCGATTTTTTTCATGAGTACTAGTGGAACCATGTCAGAGGGGGAGCCATAGTGGCCGGTATATGTAATACTACTTATACCAGGCAACAATTCCATAATTAAAAAGACCTCAATTATCAACCTACAGTACAACAAATAATTAAATTTATTTTTAAAATGAGCTACCTTCCGTCAAAACTATAGTGCAACTTAACCGACACGAGCTGGCTCCGGCCCTGCCGACGAAGGTCTCATTGCTATTAGCATCACTGGTTTGCAATCCAGAAACCTGAGGTGCTAAAAGCAATGTACTTTCCTTGCATGAACAGGATGCCTTGTAGCATCCTGTTCATTCAAACTAAATACTTACTCAAGATGGCTGTCATGGAGCTGGAAGTCTGGGTTCCAGGCAGAGCCCTTCTACCATTTCCACGGCAGCTGTGGGGCTGTGGCGTGGGAAAGGAGCGCATAACTGGGAGCCAGGGAGGATTTGTGGACGGTGGGGGGGGGAGGAGATGGCAGGGCGGGCAAGCAGCCATCACGCTGCTTGGAACAGGGGCTGAATCCCATTATCCTGGGTACATGTGCTACTACTTGTACCAGTGCAAAATTCCATAAAATACCTCAATTATCAAGCTAGAGTACATTAACAAATAATGTCTTTTTTTTAAATGACTTGCCTTCTGTCTAAACTAAAGCAGACCCTCATATTCCACTATATTATACAACCCTGCCTTTAGCTTGAACAACTGCAAGTGGTTCTCTATGCTGAAAAAACATGCTTCACTACAGCACACATCTTGATACTTTAAGATTGGTTTTACAATTACTTCTGCTTCCACACTGAATGCCATGTCCTACTACTTTTAGCAGTGCAGAATGTTCAGACTTGCCAAAAACCTTTTTTAGATTTACAGAAATATTACCAAAAGAAACCTACTGAAGAAAGCAACTCTGCCATTGGTAAAAGTATATTAATGTGGCAGGTAGGTCATAATTAAAATAACATAACTATACTGTATGTATAGCAGTTGGTGAGCAGTTGCAGTGTAACATCCTCCCAGCATCCATCCTCAAGACCCTCCCCGCAGAAGCTCTCCTTACCTAGCTGGAGATCATCAACTGTTCCGCAACTCAAGGCACCTGCTCATCGACCCTAAACACAGGATAAATCCCATCACTACTAAAGAAACCCACTCTGGAGCCTGCCAACCTAGGTAACTATCACCCATCTTCCCTTCATAGGCAAGATCGAGAAAGTGGTAGCCATGGAAATGCAGCAAAGCATCAACACCAACAATCTACTCCAAACCTAGCAATCCGGGTCCAGACTCAGATGCAGCACAGAGACGGCAACCATACAGGTGGTCGACGCCCCCATCATCCTTGCGGACACCCTTGCCTCCTGGTTCTACTCAATCACACGTCTGCTTTCAACACAGTAGACCCCCAGGTGCTCACGGACACACTATATTGACGCATTGGGATCAGAAACCTTTTCCTATGCTGGTTCAAGTCCTACCTCGCCAACCGCCAGCAGTTTGTTCCGATGGGTTCCTCTACATCGCCAATGTTACCGTCAACTGTGGAGTCCTGAAGAGTTCGATCCTCGCCACTGATCTTCAATCTATACATGGAGCTGCTAGAAGCCCTCCTAACCACACACAACATCCACATCCACCAATACCCCAATGGCATACAGCTATACCTCAAGATCGACTCCATCAAGGACATCCACAGGCTCAAAACCTGCCTCTCGCTGATCCAGTCTTCGATGTCCAGTGCATACTTGAAGCACAGCCCTATCCTACTACTCACCAACACGGAACACCCAAACATACAAAACTGGCTATCAACCATGAACACTGGGGGCTTCACACCTGAGCTCACCTCCTGCGCCAAGTCTCAGGTTCCACATTGACGAACACCTCTCCTTCAAGACGCAGATAGCTAAGAAGACTCAACTGGTAAACAAGTGGAGTCAGACCTTCCCATACAAATTTAATGGCACACTTCTGATTCTAGTGTGATTACATGAAAACAAGAGAGGCATTGATCAAGTTAGCCTCAAAAGAAAGAAAACGTGGAACCCTATGGTAGCCCTGGGTGTTTAAATTAATTAACCATGGGGGGCTATATTGAAAGTACCAACAAAAGGGTATATCTATAATCGGCCGCTACTTAACTTGGTAGCCATTTTTTATTCAAGAAATTGTATGCTTTTTTCAAGAAAAACAAAGTACAAACGAGAAACAAATTTCATACAGTCATGAATGGAGCAAGAAGCATATCAAATTAAATCCACAAGTCACAAATGTGGGATGCACTCATGTACAAAATCTAACACAGCAGTACACATCAAATATACAGCACTGATTGTGTTCCAAGAACATGATCATCAAAAGAGACTTCTTTGTAACCATTATCATGCACAGTTCATGGTGAAAATACAACCACCACCCACGGGAGTGCAACCTGGTTTTATCAGGTGAGGAGAGTCTACAATCCTATCGCCCAAAAGTCGCTCTTAGGGCTTTAGGCCAGTTCAGAAGGAATTATGCCCTTGCTGAAATGGAGGACCAATGTATGGTTGCAGTGGGTATGTAGAGATTCTCTCAAAGAGAATCTCCTAAATGCAACAGCCCAAGAAGTCCTGAGACAAATAGAACACATACAAAGTAAGTAGTTCAGAACTGAACAAGAATTGGAAGACACAGTTAACTTACAAAACATTAACCAGCAACTTTCCAACACTAACCTTCTAACAAACACAAAAAAGAAATGGAGTTTGAAGACACCTCTGCTGAAATTGCAGACAAAAGTAGGTGTATGTTGTCTCAGAGCTTTCTATAAAAAAAAAGTACAATAGTAGATATGCCCTACAAGCTAGAAGACGAGGAGGAATCACAATGGTTCTAATTTGCCTTTTATTTAACAGCAGAACATAAATACAACATAACTGATCCCTTAATAGTTTGTATATACTGTAATACTAAGCTTGATAACTAAATGCCATCTCGAGCTATCAATAATGACGTACAAATATTTCCACTTCCAAATGCTCTCCAACAATTTAATCTATATGAGAATATCATAATTCAAACAGTGCACCCATTCCAAGGTATAATATGTCTGCAACCCAAAACTGCCAGATTGCCTCCATCAGAAATACTCAAAGGCATTTGCGGCAAAGTAGTATACTTAGCATTAGAGCTTTAAAAAAAATGTGGGAAAAACTAGGAGTCGTCGACCAGTACAACAATCTACTAGCTGACCTAAAGTTAAAGAAGCCCTACAGTATCTTAAACAAAACAATGAATAATACAAAGATAAAGCATAGAAGAAAATTTAAAAGAAACAAAGGAAGATGACCCACAAACTGGTCAATTTCACTGTGTTGATCCCATTACTATGTAAAACATTCTTAAACAGAATACAATTCACCCATTCCATTCCAGATATACTATGGAAGATGCATTAGAAACATCAAAAGCGTCAAGCCAAAGGGTATACAATGAGTATATGGGGAAAGGTTTAGAAGCCCGCTTTTCACTACTCTTTCATACAGGAAAAAAGGAGCAAGACACAATGAAAGACCCATACAAATCAGTGCATCAGAATATCACTCTACAAATGTTTTCTGAAGATCCAAGATACCAGCAAAATGTTGAATACATTATCCATTTCTTTTTAAAAGCGAAGTAGCAACTCTGTTACAGAGTTGCACACACAAACTAAACATAACAGCTAGCTACTGAACGCCTTCAAAAGAGTGTTGCAGTCAAGTATTACAAATCTATTGGCAAATCGGCATGGTACAAAGGAATACTGGTTCTGACGTCATACTGATGTACACATTGCATGTTAAGAAACCTAGGCCCCCCCACATGGTTTATTATAAGTGTATAGAATAATTATGGGATGATTTCCATGACTTTCTAAAGACAGAAAATCAAAAATAAAGGAATACACATAAGTACAGGAGAACTGAAGATCTCTCTATCCTGTAAATGCCTCAAGATACTTTCACCATCGTTTCATTGCCATGTTATATTTCATCTGTAACAAAAAACGTTGCTGCACTCCGAGAAGTAGAACACTTCTTTTGGAGAAAATAATATCAATCCAGAAGAGCACCAAACATCCACACTTTTGTGGATTAGAAATGCTCCCAATTTTGGCCACGACAGTGATGGCACAGTTTCAGAATTTATTGAAAACTGCATTACCTGTGACATCGCATCAGAAGACATACATAATGACCTACAGACAAATCTTGCATTTACAACATCATAGGTGTGGCAAATACTGCCAACGTCAATAACAACAACCAAGGAAAATACTTCAACAAATGTTGCTTTGGATTCCGTAGACCAGTTTGTACCAAAGGTCAAGTAAACAGTTGCAGGTCTTCTGCTAGGCACAGTGGCAACGAAAAATCTCCCAAAAAACATTAAAAGAGATGAAGCATCCAAGGTACATCAAGGATTACAATCCCATAATTACACTTGTGGAATGCAAACTCACATCCAATAGATTGCAGACAAATACTGCCACTACAAGACATGTAACAGCTCATCTGACAAAATCCCTTCACAAAAATTGTACATCTTTGGTATGAAAATGCATCACAGAGTGAGGGTCCTACACCGCTGCAGATTGTTAAACGGGTTAAACATTCTCTGGCACAATCTTGATCCAGTTTCATTGCAAAAAAAAAAAAAAAAGTGTATTTAAATCCTACAAAGAAATTGAATCTATAGCCAAGATATCTTTAAGATGGAGGGCTTGGGCTGCTCAAAGTGGCTAATGTGCATCCTGAAGGGCCTGCATTCTAATACGGGGGGATTAGGGGGACAGGGAAGAGTAAGGCTGGACGACTCTGGCGCCATGTCTGCACGAGTTTTGATCAACAGGAAATTGTGTTTTGGCTCCCCTGCTGTTCAACCTGGCAGATTTGCCTTTGAGCTTTGCTACTGTGACTGGTTGTAGTCCTAGAGTCGGAGGAGTGGCTATACCTTGTATGCTGTACGCAGATGACTTGGCGATGCTAAATCACACTTCTTGTGGTGCGATGGGTATGTTTGACGCACTGATATTGTTCGCAGCTAACAATGATTTGTCTATTAAGATGGACAAGATGAAAGTCATGCTGGTAACTGCTAGGAAGGTGAACCGACCATACGTTGTGACAAGTTTGGGTAGCTTGGAATACCTGCAGTGGATGTCTAGTTGGGATTGGAGATGAGCGTTAGTATGGATTATGCACACATAAAAGGCAAAAAGAGGAAGGTCTGCCAATTGATAGACACATTTGCTAGCCAAACAGCCGAATATTCCATTGAGGGAATCATTGTTTTATATAAGCAAAGCTTTTCCCCCCCATGGTACTTTACGGCGTTAACGCAACAGCTATGCGTGATTTAAGTTGGCTTGACAATCTGGAGGGTTATTTCTGGAAAAGGGTCTTAAAACGGGTCTGCTCCACCCCAGGGAGTACCTCAGATTAGAACTGTGCCTGGTCTCTCTGAAGGGCTTCGAGAGGTTAATTATACTTTAAAAGCCAATCCAATCCCAAATCCCAATTACTGGCTATGGTCGGAAGAAATCTGGCTGAAACTGGAAACAGGGGAGGTCATTTTACACTTCTGAATGAGAAGTTCTATGCACACAAATTGGTACCCACATTTTCGTAGGGGTACAAATTATGC